>NW_027137840.1:1038106-1108079 GCF_000149305.1 Rhizopus delemar RA 99-880
GGAAAACAAACCAGTATGCTTTATAGCTACTTTTTACAACTATATTTTCAAAGCAATATTATCTAATTCTTTTAAATACTTTTTGAACAGGCATGTTTGATAATATTTTAAATTATCTTTGGTCAACAAAATGGCATACAAATGTTTCGGATTTGATGTGCATCTTCTAAAGTTCATCTATTCCACTCAACTTTTTTTATACCTTTAAGATAATAGTAAAAAAAAAACAAGGTATATGTAACTCGATTTTTAGTTCTGTCTACCTAAATTGAGAATAAAAAGAGATTATTTTACATTATTATGTCAGTCTTGTTTGTTTGAAGCCAAATTAGGATTGACTCTTGTTTATAATATCAAAAGTAGTTTCAAAACCTAGCAAAAGCTTTTTTAGAAATATTATAGTTCTAGCAAAGACGCTATTACTTAAAGTGATGCTACAACTGGTTTCTTACATATAACCTATCCCGACAAAGTTCAATGCGATGCTAACTTGAACAGTCTAATCTTCAAAATATGAACTTTATCTATCCTTCTTTTTAGCTTCTTTGTAATTCAGAAATTTAATTGCGTATAATACGGCGTAAGTTCTATTTCCACATCAAATCTAGACACTTTTAAACCATTTAGATAAAAAGTACAAATCATGGTCTTGGTTTATAATACTGGTTCTATTATTTATGATACATTTTCTGGAGCTTATCTTTACGTGCATAAGGAGCTGGCTTTGATCTACTTCAATAAATTTTTCCAAATAAAGGATATTTGAAGATTCGTCGGAGATCATTTTGCTTTCAGAAAAAGGACTTGCCGATTGAAATCTGTGTGAATTAAAAGTTGACCGTGTGATAAATGAACTTCATTGTCGTCAATGTTATAGTTGTATCGACTACGTCATCTATAAAAGTTGTCTGTAATAATAGTATACAGTAAACAAGAAGTGTACATAACAACAAGGACATGGTAGTACAGCTGTTACTGATCAAACAACAAGAAAAAAAATTTTTTTTGGTAAAAACCAAACTTCGATATGCTACGATCATGTATAGAAGGTATTCAAGCTAACTTATAGAGGGCCGGTGCCTAATTTCTAATAAAGAGAGAGTTTTTTTTTGTTATCATAAAGGCTTCAAACATACCAGCATTTCGCATACACCCGAAGAATGGTGCAAGAGAAAAAAGAGATCAAAGTACAAGATTAGTAAACATTACAAATTATTTTCAAGATCCGTTCGTTCTTTACTGTTTGTATTTTTTTTTTTTTTATTTTTTTCTTTGATTTTCTTTTTTATGTCAAGCGAACCAAAAATAAAAAAGGTCCTTAAATCAAGGCTATTACTTAGACCATCAGTTGACTCAGATCCAAGGCTATTGAGTTCAAGGAAAAGAGGTATTATTCTGATCTGTCTGGCCTTATGTGCTTGTACACCAGGGTTTTCTAGTACAATCTACTTTCCAGGTACAATTTTAATTGATTCACATATCATTTATATTCATTCAGCTTCATAGGATTACCAAACATCACTTCAGATCTGCATGCACCACCAATTGCCACTACTTTAACCGCTGCCTTGTTTATTTTGGCAATGGGCATCGCACCAGTGTTCTGGGCATCATTATCCGATTTTTACCAAGTCCGACGAGTACTATTTCTTTTCTCAATGCTTATTTTTGCAGCTGCGTCAATTGGATGTGCTTTTATAAATAACATTTGGGGACTTGTCGTTTTGCGCTGCGTTCAGTCTTGTGGAGCTTCTTGTGGGCAGTCAGTTGGTGCTGGTGTCGTTGCTGTAAGTTTAATTATCAATCCATAATTTTTTATGTCGTCTAACTAGCTTTGTTTTTATTTTATTTTATATTAGGATTGCTATCCTATTGAAAAAAGAGGAGCTGCGTTTGGTAAATACTTTTTTGGTGTGTTTTTTGGTCCCTTGTTAGGTCCCATTATTGGAGGTTTTTTAATTATGAGTGCTCTCACATGGCGTGCCACATTTTGGTTTTGTTTTGCTTTCGCTCTATTCATTTTTTCACTTGTTTTCTTCTTCTTTCCAGAAACATATCGTATAAACTCAAAATTTGATTTGGAATTACCTGTTTCTCAGCCTAGCAATGTCTCTGCCCTTTCTTCCTCTACAGATTCCATGACAATACCACAGGATACTGACGATAAGGCTGGAAGCGGCCTCAATAAAACTGGTATAGAAGGCTCTACTGTTGTCCAGAATGAAAAAAAAAATGCACCTGAAACCTCTGGTCCCAAAGAAGCAAAGAAGAGCATTAACCCAATTGCTCCTTTCTTATTGTTAAGACATCCTTTCATTCTCATTGCATCCCTGGCCTCTGGTATTGCTTTCGGAAGCATGTTTGCAGTCGAAACAATCACGCCTGACTTGTATGAAGCACATTATGGGTTTACTTCGTGGAAAACAGGTAAAAGCAAATAGATCATTAGATGCTGTTTAAATGCACCTTGCTTACCTCATACCTCAGGTTTAAGTTACCTTAGTGGTGGTATTGGTAACCTCTTGGGTGCTATCGTTTCTGGCAATACATCAGATCGATTGTTACTTCGTGCTCGTGAGCGTCGTGGAGGAAAGGAAGTTGTTGAAGATCGATTGACGGTAACCCTTTGGCCTGCTTTCTTCTTTTTTATGCCCTTTGGTATATTACTGTATGGTTGGACAATTGAACGAGGTTTTGTTGTATGGGCTCCTATTGTTGGCTTCGGTTGCTTGAACTTTGGTATGAATCTTATCATGACAAGTACTTCTGCCTATCTTGTAGATGGACTTTCTGGACAAGGTGCTTCGGTCACAGCAGCCGCAAACTTGGTTCGTATGGTCATTGCCTGTGTCTTGACAATTGCTGCAAACCCAATGGTAACATCCATCGGTCCCGGCTATACATCTGTTTTCCTCGCATGTTTCTGTTTCGTGGGCGCTTTGCTCCTGTTGTTGTTAAAATTTCAAGGAGAAAAGATGAGGCATTGGAGTGGTTATTAGAGGAAGAAATGACACTTGTTTTACGTTCATTGGAAACCATACATATTACTCTTCTTACATTAGAAAGTATGAAGCATACAGCAATAATAACAAGCAATCCTCTCCCATTTTTATAGAAAGCATTATTAAAGGCATAGAATTTATTAATAGAAAAGAATAACTATATAAAGATATTTTTAATCGCGTTTAACATTCGTTTATTTATTACTCTGATTTGGCTTTTGAAACATTGGACTTTTGCTAATAGTGCCTACATCTGTAGACCTTGCATTGCCAATTCGTGTATATACTTTTTAAATGAGATCAACTACGACATTTCTCATTTACTGAACACGCAGTTACCATAATTTATTGCTAACATGTGTTTTGCCTTATTCCCAATCTTTCAAAACAGCTACCAAGTATAACCAAGATGGCGCATTCAACTGTTTTCTTACATTTTGCATATGCAATAAACACAAAACGTGCATATTATCGTACTCTGCCCTCCTTTGAAATTATGTATGCATTATGTGAAATGAAAATGAGCAATAAGTAGTATGAAACCATAATGAACTAAGGTTGTACATTTAATGTAAATAATAAACTACTTTGCTATTATAGAGATGATGATGTATTATAAATATTTATACTCTTCTTCTTTTTTACATTCTGATTTCTGCTGATACCTTTTGCACCGTCTCGAGGTATACTTTTAATGCTTCAGGGTCAACAGTGGGTAAAATACCATGTCCCAAGTTGCCAATATGCTTGGCATCCTTGCCGAATGTTTTAACCATACGAGTAGCAATCTCACGAATAGCATCGAAGCCACCATACAAGGCAGTTGGGTCCATGTTACCTTGTAAGACAACCTTATCTTTTGTCACTTTACGAGCATAGGAAGGATCAATGGTCCAATCGAGTGAAACAACTTCATAGTTTGATTCAGCTAAATCTTCAAGAGCATACCAAGATCCCTTGGCAAAGACAGTCATTGGTACCTGTTCATCACCCAATCTCTCTTTGACTTTGGTAGAAATTTGTCGAAGATATGGAAGGGAATATTCCTTGAAATCTTGAGGAGAAAGTTCACCTCCCCATGATTCAAAAACTTGAAGCATCTAAAAGATACTATTAGCTTTTTTTCTTTATGCTGAAACACAATTCTATCTTTTTCCTAAAGCCCTTTACCTGAGCACCTGCTTTTACTTGTCCAACTAAAAACTCAACAGCAATATCTGCAATACGTTGTAATAAAGCATGTGATTCTTTGGGATATTTCCATAACCAACTCTTTGCTTTAAATAATGTTTTGCTTCCACCTCCTTCAATCATATAAGCCATTAATGTCCAAGGAGCACCAATAAACCCATACAAGGGAACACGACCAGCTAACTTGTGACGTGTTAAGGTGATTGCTTTGTAAACATATCCCAACTCTTTCTCAACATTCACGTTTTCAGTTAAGCGTGAAAAGTCTGCTGGTGTTTCAAGAGGTGCAGGGAATACAGGACCTTTGCCGGCAACCATTTGAACTTCTAAGCCCATAGCTTGAGGAATAACCAAAATATCCGAGAAAATAATAGATGCGTCCAAAAGCTTGCCATAACGATCAATAGGTTGGAGAGTCAATTCACAAGCAAGTTCGGGAGTACGACAAATTTCAAAAAAGCTGTGATTCTTTCTGACTTCTTGAAATTCTATTAAATATGTAAGATGTAATGTCGTGTCATGCGTCGAATTACTATTTACCAGGCAGGTATCGACCAGCTTGTCTCATAATCCAGATAGGAGTACGTTCTACTTTTTCGCCTATTGGGTACCGTGTTATGACAGAGCCAGTATATTTTTAATGTATTGTACCTCGAGAGACACGAAGTATAAGATCATTCTGAAGTGGAGGGAAGTTTTCTGGTTTGAATAAGTCAGTCATTAGGCAATGGCAAAAAAGACACTGGTTGCTTAATCAAGGTATTAAAGCTTACTCAGTGGCTTTTATACATGGATCTTTTAAGTCGCCGATATGTTGTTAGTTGCAACGCTCATCGCCAAAACTGTACAAAGTAACACGATCTGGAAAAAAGAAGGAGACAAAGACTACAGAAGAAAGGATGGTATTCATATATCGGTTTAATTGAACTAAATATAAAAGCGAAATTAAATGACCTTTATGATTGAATAGCTTAAAATAAAAGTACATATAAAAAAGTACGGTTTACTAAACATAAATTACCAAAGATGATCAACTATATGGCTTCTTTTCTACTATTATTATTTAGTTATGTTTGAATTTTATACAAATACTTTACGAAAATTAATATGACGTTATGGGAGACAATGAGGAAAAAAGAATGTGGAATTAACGCATTTTTTATCCATTATAGCTTCTTGTTGACAATGTCTTTCAAAGATTTCATTGCTTCGATCTCTCGTTATCAACAGAGGCAATATAATCTTTTGAAGTGATTCAAAGCAATGATTAAGGAATGAAAAAGTCTTTCCCATGATTTTGTAGTGTAAAATACATATGTATAGATATAAAAAGAATCAACAGTGTAGTATACCGGAGATTATCATACGATGCAAAGCATATAGGAAGGGGAATAAAAGTCGATGTACAGCGCTCAATGCAAGCATAAGACCATTTTCTGCAAGATGCACTCTTACCACTTCATTTCGATGGCCAATAAAGTTAATCTAATAATGTGAAAGAGCTTATTATGGCTACGAAATGGACATGTCGTGTTATTTTGAACTGTATGTCATGGAATTTACAATCCTTTGTATTGTTTTTAGCATTGTTGTAGTTCTTCAAGAAAGAGTACATTATCAATTTCAATTTCACACAAAGCTTTGTGCGATTGATGTCTATCTTTTTTTTGTTACAGAATACCTTGCTATTGTTATCGATCCAAGTATCATGTTATTTGATGTTTTCTTTCTTATAGACCTGAAGGTCTAGCTAAGGTCATAATGGATAAAATGCTATGCAATGGATGGAACAAAAAGAATAGTGTCACTTGCTACAAGTGTGCATTCTACTATATTTACTTTTTTAAATCAGAGTTCAAATACTCTTCACTTTTATTTCATCCTTATCATGGAATTCCTTTCCTCTTATTCATCTGTCCTCATTAATGACTATACTTTGGCTGTCATCGCCGGGTAATATAACGGAATATTTTAAACAAAGGTTATACTGTATAGATTATTATAATCTGTTATACAAAAAAACAATTCTTTATTTTTTGCTTTGTGAAGTACAAAAGTCATCGAGTTTCGACGTAAAAGGTGGAACATCTTGCATTAAGGCAAAATGAATGCTCATGCAGGTTGTAAAAGCTATATGTAAAGTGTTGGCTCTAAAAATATTATTCTAGTAAATCATAAATAAAACCTGTTTGATAAAATATGACTTTGAGAATTTTTTATGATTTCTGTTTGTTCACTTCTTATAAAAACATTATGCTTGGTTATTCTTTTACTTGGCGTCTTGAGAGTAATATACGCTTCTTGCAACTGTTTTGTTTTTATCAGAAAATCACATTTAATGAAACAACCTTTATCTGTCATTAGATTACCATTAATTCGTTCTCGTTTTTACTCTTCTTCACTTGTTGCTAGGATGAGCAAAAGAGCTTAATTGTAAGAAAAAAATGGTTTTGTTTCTTCCCTGTCCAGTAAAAATAGTTTCTACCAAGACTCGCCAATGTCTTTTTGCAGTAATACAGTAACCAAACTTGTTGTGCTCAGCTTTTATATTTTCTTCCTTCAAAAAGTTTCTGTTATGTTTTATGATAAGCTTATATTAACAAAATATATTATAGGCTCTAGACTGAAGTATTGAATACACTATCAATGAAATTAGGATCGCAATAAAAGCTACCTGATGCTAGAGATATCATGTTAAATTTTCATTAAAAACAAACACTAGGGTTATAGTAGTGCTTTTTCTTATGAAAAACGTGAAATCTAATCAGTATGAATACGAGTAGTACGTGTACAGGCCGGATAGTGATTTTTAGTACTTCCTTCTAGTTCCGAAGAACTCAATACTCGTACAACCTTTGTAGTATTCCATTCATCAGGAAATGACGAAAATGGATGTTCCAACGGACATTGTTTCTCATTGGGCAAGCTTTACTTCTTCTAGCGTTCTTGTAGTACAATGGTGTGTTTGTACAACGTTGTTCACCATGTTGAAAGTGGCACTTACCACACTGTTAATCTGTCTAGTTAGCTAAGAATGATTTCATCTTTTGTCTGGGCCTTTAAATGTAAAATACAATAGGAGTTAAAAAGAGACTCGATGATCTGGTTAATTTGAATCAAATATAATTTGGAGAAAAGTATTATCATCTACTGAAGTCGTAGGCTGTTATAAAAAAAAAGTGGTTGCACTGTTGATGCTTATGAAATTAATTGATTTCTTAATACACCTTATTGTATAAAAACCGAGACTTCGGAAAACCGTTCCTTTACAACTAGAGGAACAATGCATTTGTTTCACGAAACCTAATTGACTATCTAATTGGCAACAATTTTCTTATAATTATCATTTTACTCAATAAAAAAAGAATAAAAAGTTTAATGATATATGTCTATTTTCATTTCCACTGCTACTGTTACTAATAACATTATAAGTGAGTATTATATCAAAAGAAAAGATTTTAAAGTTACCTTGGAATAAGAAGCATCATGCTTCATGAGTTATGTCCATCTAGATTATCCGCTTGCTCCGAACTTTTTTTGTCTTCCCTTTAGTAAAATCAATAGCGTCTTGGACTTAATGTTACTCAATATACTGTACATTGGTTTTACTGTTAATGTCATAAAAACTATCAAAAACTATAATGTAATGTAAGAAACAACAGCCAGAAAGACAAACGCGATACATTTAGAAGCAAATATTCAAAACCACTAAATAGAATTGGTCATTTAGCTAATATTATCTCTACAATAAACACGTCTAATGGGTTTACATGCTTAAATGCGACTGTTAGGAAAACACGTGTTTCTTTTTAAAGAAAAATAGAATTATCTATTAACGTAATGTTTTATATCGCTAAGCTAGAATTTTGAAGCAGGGACCTATTTTAAAGACTATACAGAGAAAGATGGCATCAGACCAACGTGAAAAAAAAGAAAAGAGTTGGTGAGGCGTAAATTTTACATGTGCACAAACTTTTTTTAGATAGTGTAACATTCTTGAAGGCTTGCTATGGCTGTGCACACGGGCCCCAAGCAAACAAGGTCAATGACGGTACTGATCGGCTATCTATCTTCATGGTTACATTCCTTTTTTTTTTCTTATTTATAAAGGAAGATTCTTTTTCATAAATGAATAAATGACACTTTCTTTATTATTATTTTACTTAAAAACTATTATTTATTATTGACTTTACTTGCCCCCTTTTTTTCCAATATTTTTGTAAATGTATAAGCAATCACCTTTAAGTTCTTCTTCAAGCCTCAGCTATACAAAATATCCACAGCATCTGCCTAGGAGACAAAGTAAAGAGCAAAAAATGTATCTTTTGACAGTAGAAAACATTTCAAAAGTCCAGCTGGCTGAACCCTTTGAAACCCCCTTGGCGCGATACTGCTCAGCTCTTGACTCACCTACACCTAGCAATTCAAGTACATCATCTCTAAGAAGGAAATATCGCCGCCCAGATCATGTTCTTGAATCACCTCGCATTGTGCCTTTTCCATATCACAATGATTCTTTCTTCTTACCTACGGCTGAGCAAGATTATCCTGGCACAGGGCTGATTGCCGACAATACTTCTACTGCAAACTTATCAATTTATACCGCTGAAAGCCGCAGTATCTCTCGAAGAACAGCCTCGTCTGTTGCCACAAGACTCCCTCATTGTTCTCATCAAAGAACACCTACAGAGGGCATCAAGAAACGAAGAATTTTAGCTTCAAGAGGAGCTGCGGATGGTGTTAGTATTAACTCGAACAGTAATAATCAAGAAAAGCCTGGTAGTTTTTCGATGCTATACATGCATCTTGAAGAGAAAATAAATCAAGAAAAGAAGAAAAAACAGTTGAAGACGAGATTGAAAAAAAAATTGTATCATCTCAAGTCCACAGTAACTTTCACTTCACGTAAAACTTCATCTTCTTTGGATACCTCAACATCCTCATTGTCTTTGGTTTCAACAGATACTTCTTTTATAGAAGAATGCATTTCTGATAACAGCCTTCCAAAATGGTATAATAAATTCTTTAAGCTTTTCAAGCCAACTACAAGCGAAAGGTCTGGAACCCAAAGTAAAAGCGCTGTGTCACATAAATCCTATCTTTCCCCATCAAAACCCGTCTGGTACGCTCAATATAAATAGAGGACCCCTCTCACCCTTCTGTAATCTATTGTACACTCTTTTCAAAAAATATTGGCGCATGCCTGGAGTTTTGCCAAATACAAAATACGAGACAAAAACTAAAAAAGATAATAGTTTTGAAATTAAAGATTATGTATATTTTATTAATAAAAAAAACAATTGAGGCTATTTTTGCTTTTTGAATGTTTGAATTTTTAGCACTATTTCAATTGATCGGTTAAAAGTAATGATATGGGATGAGTAGGAAGATAAAGGAAATATAGTAGATAAGCATTAGATGTCTTCTTCTTGAGGAATCAAGAAACAATTGAATAGATAAACTATTAATCTAAGAATAATTACTGATTAAGATCATATTGAACCATCATTCCTGAAACCAGGCTCTGATATAGTTATTAGAACACCGATAGGAACAATAGGACAAAGATGGCTATTGCAGAGGTCTCACATTTATTAATAGAGACCTTGTTTAACTATAATTACGTACTATCTAATTTTATTCATAAATGATCGTTTTATTAGTTGTGTGGATACAACATTCTCAACGAAGTGAGAACAAATTTCCCAGATCAGTTAAAAAACAATAAGATCTATAATAAACAATGAATTAAAATTTTCATAATCGGCCCAGTAGTCATTCTTCAATCAAAATTGCCAATTATTGTATCTACGCTCACAACTACTCATTTACCCACCAACTGATAGATGAATATGAATAACAGACTTTGTAATAACTTCTTTTTTATAATGAAGATTGTCTTAAAGTTCAGTCACAAAAAAGTATTCTTTTGGATTTGTATTACTATCTTTATAATTACTTTGCTAGAGCATAGTAATGTCTTCATGCTTGTGTAAAGAAGCATTATTCATCACCGAGTGATTACGTTTGGACTCTTCATACTCGTTCATCAAATCCAAACGCTCACGATAAAGTTAAAATAATGACCAGTGGCCGTTCCACCTTTTCCTGTGGTGACAATTTTGCTGCTATCTGCAGTTTTTCTTTTTCTTTTAAAAGAGTAATGTTTCGATTAAACTCACAGAAACTTGGACAACTCCGTACGGAGAAATGATGCTGATGATGGTGGTGATTTTTGCTCTGACGTTGGATACCTTTTCTGTCATGCGAGTCCCCTTTGTTGACCATGCAAAAGCACGTCTCGGGTCGACATGAAAGATTGATTCATCAATGAACACACAATTACTGCTGAAATCCAAGTCAGCATTCATCCATTATTTCACTCAGTTGAATCTTTCCTCGATTTTGTCTGGAGAATTTCGATCAATAGAATCAAAATGCGTCTTCTCGATAGTGAGGCTGTAGAACCCAGTTTTGGAAATCTGTAGTCCTGCAAATTGTTCTATCAAGCCAATCATCATTTGATCAAGTGCAAGGAACGGATGTTTATTAATCATGTTGATCAAAAATGCTGCATGCTCTTCTCTTAGCTTCTCAGGACGTACAACAGGTCGCCCATTCTCTCTTGATCTACGTATTTCAGTATCAGAATCAGGATCATCTTAGCCCTTCTTCAGCCAGCGGGGTTCAATCTTGAGTTCTAACGCTGCCGCTCGTACAGACATGCCTCAGTTCATATACCAAAAAGTAAAGACATCCTTTTTTATGCATCTGTATATCGGGCTTAAAGACGTGGTACATTTTTTTTTCCCACTGTAGACTTTTCATCAATATTAGCTTCCATTCCTGCTTCACTGGTTTTTTGAGTAATTTCAGATCCACGTATTTTTTATAATTAGTGATGCTTTCGAGTGGGTAAATTTCATTATCCGCGTCCATCTTCACTATAGCTACTTCATTTCCTGCATCACTATACATGCTTCTTTTCCTATCCTTGTGTAAAAAGGTAGCGATATTTATTATTATAAAAAGTGAGTTGAGAAGCAAGAAGAAAAAAGGTATGCAGCATGCGCTAAATTTATTACATGGCAATCTGTTGTTTAAGGTCCAATTAAGCGCAAAAATTAAAAAAATACAAATGTCTGCCCGGACCAAGACAATCCGTTAGGATATTAATGATAAAAAAAAATCCCTTTGGGATTCAGGGTAAAAAATGTAAAAGGGAAAGGAATGAGGGGAGAAATCGGAAGGAAGTTAGAGGAGTGGACGTAGCCATATAAGAAGCTCCTGACCATGTAGTGACCAGAAGAGGGCAACTTCAGAGGGAACCAAAGGACGTAGCGGGAGCCTATTCATAAGAGTGACAATGAATCTTTTATAGTTTTGGGTATAAATAAACTTCGGTGCATAGTAAAGTTGTCGATAGCATGGCTTTTGAGAGGCGATGTGTAGGATGCTTGGAACATGGCCTAGGCTTGCCACCAGGGAGCCAGCCTAGCCTCCAGCGTATACAGCGGCTACGCTCTGATTTAGACATGGGTAACCAGAGTATAGGGTCCATGGAGATTGATCGGTGACAGCTAGAAAGTAGTTTGGAGTTTCGGTTCTGCTAGCGTTGATTCAGATTTTGTTGCAAGAAATGCCGTTTAGTATCCTTAAATACACGAGTATCGAGGTCGTCGGTAGTGAATAACACCATTTTCCAAAGCGGGGTTCTATGCAGGAGATACCATCGGTGTTCTCTAGTACGTTGAATATACGGTAGTAGACGACTGAGCAGCGTATCTTCGGGTAGATATAGGGAGCGAAAGAAGAGCTGTGCTTGCAGGATACTGTCCCGTTTTGATATAGATGGTAATATAGACAGGTCGGTCATCACTTTAATGGATGATCTATCATGGACTCCATAAATCTTTCTTATGCATTTGTTTTGTGTATTCTCAACTTGCTTCAGCTGTGAACTTGTGAATATGTTCATGGCAAGGAGTATTTTTTTGGGGGCAAGAATCAGAATTAATTTTCGTGTCACGCATTTTTATTTCCAGGCATGTGTTAATATTTTCTAAAAAACACACACACACATACATCTCTTTTACTGATAAACAATGCAAGCCTAAAAAAAGTTTACAAAAAGATTCTTCTGACGCACATGTATGACAGTGGACAAAGGTTTCACTTTTTGATATTTATGGAAATTCAAAATGTGATACCTGAACCTTTTTTCGGTTCCGGCTTACCGAATTTGTTCAACAGAGAAATGCTATATTTTTGTCAAAATAGGTGTGTACGGCTCATTGAGCAACGCAGAACATTGCTTGTCTTTTGTGTAATTCAGTTGTCGAAAAGCCATAGGTTGTGTAACACGGAAAATGTGAATAAGCAATACACTATTAAACAAATTTTTATTTATAAAAATTTAAAAAGGAGAAAGGGGCACGTAGTGTCGAAAATACGTTGAATTACCTGAGCCAGATCGATAAAACAAAAGGAAAATTAAACCACCTTTTGGGCATAAAGATAAAATGTAGAAGAAAGGAAAAAACGTTGGACAATACTTGAAGTACTTGAAACTGATTTTGGGATAACCACTTAAAGAGCTGAATACCATGTTCTAGAGGGATAGTTAGAATCTCTTCATGGACCAAGTAATTAAGCTCATGCTGTAATATACAAATAATGAGCCATTGCGCTGTCCAAGTGATAGTTTTCTTGGGGGACAGAAGGGTTTCCTTAGGCAATTGATTCAGCAGGAAAGGCAAAAGATCAAGGACCGAGGCAGCTATCTGTAGTCGATGGCGCATTGTGTAAGCGACTGATGAAATACTGTTTCTTGAAAAGGAGGTTTAGGTGATAAGGACATGGCTTTGACTTTCTACCAGGTAGTCAGCCTAGTCCTCAATGCAGATATCGATCACGTTCTAGCCGAGTCATCGGAACTGAAAGAATGGGATCAGTACCAATTTCAGGGCGGTATTAGGATAGATTCTTAGCAGATTGGCTGATATGTTAGTACACTTTATTCCAAAATTATTGGTACACTTTTGAGAAAACAAATATTAAGTAAAACATACGTAATATATCAATAGCATGAAGCTTACCAATAACTCGAAACTTATATTCAATAATAAAAGGCGCAATAAGTGAGTGTTAATATATAATGTATCAATTAAGTCCAAGCTTACCCCAAATTGTATTTAAGATAAAACAGCGATAACTATGTTGGAAATTTACAGGGTTCTAGGTAGATTGGAAGCTTTTTTAACCGTAAATTAACATAATTCTTTATGAAATTTTTAACGGATTTAAATGTTTTTTTTTCTGGGCCTGGATTCACCTTTATTCTTAAGCTGCCTGCATTCTTTTCCTGAAAACGCACGAATATTTTGTGAAAATAGTGTATAGTTATTACAGCTTTTGTTATTTATTTCAAATCAAGATACGATATATAACAATAATTAAAAAAAAATGTCCCAAAGAATTATTGAACATTAATAAACAAATGTATACATTTTAACAAAAAAAAAAAAAAAGAAAACATAAAAAGAGACAGAGATAATTAGAAGCTAAGCATAAGGATTAGCAGCAAATACTCTGATTAAAGGAGGTGTTCGGACCATTTGGATAGTAAGCATGGTTCTGATTTTGTCCAAAGCCTTGATTGTCTGCGAAGATTGTTCACTACTGTATCCTGTGCTAGCTGATAGACGCGAACTGATGATAGATGCTCTTTTGGACGCGGATTTTTTAGGCGTGTTGCCACCAATGATACCAGCGCTTGCTGCAGCGCGTGCAATTTCTTCAAATTCTTTTGTGTTGGCGTTGCTTTCGGTAGATGCCTGATTGGATGTAGCCGACTGGGATCTTTCAGGATAGGCAGAGACCAATTCCTCCTCTTCATACTCATCATCAGATAAGCTCCACTGTTTTTGTTCACCGGTCGAGGGGATTACACCCTCTTTCCAGTACATAGTCAGTGCGCGTTCTTGAGGATCATATTTGTGTTTCCATAATGGTAAATTAGTCAAATGAATACGTCTTTCTAAGCCAATTTCAGTTAGAGACACGTCAAACCAGTCTTCTGCAACTGCAATCACACGAGCTTCTCCATAAACTGTAGTTGGTGAGTTGTCTGATGGAGGTTGCTGTTTGGAAGCAAGGTATAAAGCAAGAGAGAGTAGTTTGCCTTGGTGAATAGCCTCTAAGCCAGCTTCTTTTTTTACATTACAGTGTTGTGCAAGTTTTTGGATTGTGTCGCTGGCCAAATAAAAATGCTTTTCTACTGTAAGTAAATAAAAGATTAGAATCATCACTCAAGCGTGTAATATAAGATTAACTATATACCTCCTAATAATGCAGCTTCTAATTGACGATGTACAATGATATCAACATAACGGCGAAGAGGTGCAGTAAAGTGTGTAAACAATGGTGTACCAAGAGAAAAGTGAGAATATTTTAAAATGTCAAATGCACCAGCGCAAAAATACTTTGGCGGTTCCATAGTCTTTAGTATCAAGATAGACACTAATTGGCGTAACTCTTGGGTTTCAATCTTTTGAACAGAACTTTGAAGAGTGGTTGCATTAGTAATATCTAATTCGATGCCTAAATGCTTTGCGGCATATTCTTGAAGCTCGTTCTACAGGTAAATCAGAAAAGATTAGAGTAAGTCAAACGCTAAAAAAGAGGATGGGTCTTACGATCTTTCTGTTGTTAGGAGGTGATTGACGACGTAATAAAGCTTGCTCGGGGTATTGACTAGATATCTTTTGGGCAACAGCTTGGTTCGCCAAAAATAAGAATTCTTTAACAATACTTGCTATTTCAGGGTTCTTGTAAGAGATATTAACTTTTGAAGGTTTCATTGGGTCATCAAATGATAATATCTGTTTTGATAAAGACATGGCTTGCTCGGTGAAGCGGTGTTTATGAAGCTCAGTCGCAAGTAAATGCAGTAAATAAATGTCTTTATCAATTTCCTCGCCACGACTTTCACTACCATCCATTATCTTTTCAACATCGTCATAGGAAAGCTGGGCAACTGACCTGATAGTTAAAAAGTATTTGGTTAATAGAGCTCTATATGATTCCAAAAAGGTGCTTACCTAACAGTTGTTTTTCCAAGCCAAGTATCGAGCAGCATGCCATCTTTGCTAAGTTTCCAAATGATAGACATGGCTGGTCTATATATTAGCTGTTGGTAAATACTTATTATTGCTTTAATGTATGTATGTATACGCTTACTTTGGTTCGTTTACTGTAAAATTAGCAGCATTTATTAATTCAACAGGTATCATCGGAACTTCCTTGCAATCAAGCCTTACATGCACACCTCTTGCTCTAGCTTCTTTATCCAAGGGTGAATGAGGCTTGATAAAGTAGGAAATATCACAAACATGCACACCAACTTCAAAAGTATCATCTCCTAAACGAACAATAGTCAAACCATCTTCAAAGATAGTGCTTCCCGAAGGGTCAATCGTTATCATTCTGTTATGATTTTCTAATGTAAGGTCCCGGCGATTCTCCTCATCAGAAGGTTCAAATCTAAATGGTGTAGGTGGTACACATTCCATAACAGCTTCTGTGAATGGTGTATCGGAGATGTTAGCATCAGCTAGAATGGCTTTTACTTGAACGTCCAGATGAGTGATAGGGCCTAGTTCATTTTCTAATGTACCGAAAGGATGAAGTGAAGTAATAGGCCATCTTTTAATAGATCCCACAAATAATCGGTTTGCATAAGCATCTGAGTTTTCTACAAAGTCCTTAGGTACTTGTTCAATAGGAATTGCAATCAAAGGCACACGTTTATCAATGGCTTTGAACCAAGCAATTCTAGGCGCATCCTTCTTTCCTTTCTCTCCTTCCTCTTCTTGAAGTTGGGCTCGTTTGTTGTTCGGTCGAGATAACGTCAATACACTATTTTAAATACTTTCAATTAATCGTTTCACCCTAACATTAAATGTGTCTGTCTTTACCCAGAGAAAACCTGGTTTTGGGCTCTTTCCAGGATGGCAACTACAACACCTGCGTATTTTGGCTTTACTACGTCTATCTCCTCATCACCACCAAAAATAATTTCATTTTCATCTTCTTCATCCGGCAAGCGCACTTTTGGCTGGCCGTTGTTCCTTGCTAGCTTGGCATCTTCTTTTTCTTGTTTTTCACGCAGTATGTTTTCTACATTTACAAGTCTGACTGCAACAACATCTCCTTCAAGAGCGCGATTTCTATCCCTAGAACCGCAGATATAGATATCGCTACCATCCAACTCATCACAGGATACATAAGCATCACTACGATTTCTCTTGTTTACACGCAGCATGCCACGTACTAACTGACGAGATCTCAATAAAGGTGTCAAAGCAGAGAAAGGTAGATGAGCAATGAAAAGTGGTCGGCGCTGATGTGGGTTCGCATCATCCCTCGAAAAATTAACACGAGTGGGTGTGAATGGTACCAAGGAGAATGATGCTCTGTTACTGCTAGCGGAAGAAGTGCCTAAGATTTTTTCAGTTAAAAAGTATCTTTTTTTTTTCAATAAACTTTACTATTTCTCCAGTCATCAAAATTACGAGATGAGCGGCGGTTGGCTTGCTTGTTGCTACTACTCAAGGACAAGCTCAAAGATTTGCTATTGATGGTAGATCTCTTGTTGTTTGATGACTCGATAAATGATTCCCCATTTTCGTTCAGTACAGGCAAATGTTGAAGAGACAAGCGTTTTTTAACATAGCTTTCATCATTACCGCGTCTACTAAAGGTCCCCATGAGTTTTGCTTCAGCTTCAGCCAACGCAGCTTCCCTTGCTGGATCCGTATTTTCATCACCTATTTGCTTTTCCAGGCTCTTGCCACTCAAAGAATTGGGTGGTGTGATAGGAGGCAAGTTTTTAAGAGTATTGATCATATCTTTAATATTATCTGCAGAATTCATTTCTTCCTTTAATGTTTGCAAGCCAATAAAGCTTCGTCTGCTATTTTGCTTGTTATTATTAGCAGATAACGAGTTTGTAGATTTTGAAGAGTTGATGGTTAAGTCTGAATTTGCTTCAGAACGTGACCGCTGATGTTTTCTTGAAGGAGGTAGCATAGATACAGCTTGTGGACGCTGCATGTTATTGCTCTTTCTGTTGTCCATGTTGGATGATTGCCCTTGAAAAGTACGTCTTCTATCCGAATTTCTGGGAACCTAGTTAACAGAAAAAGAGAGACCTATTAAATTAACACGTTTTTTCGATACGAAGAACCTGTTAAACTTACCTCAGGAAAATCAAACAAACCTCTCGTACTCTCGGGGGCTGTTTGTTGTTCTAGCGTCTCATAGTCCATTTAAAATAAATTTTATGTTAAGTAAAAAAACGAGAAATGAAAGGGAAGAAAAAAATATTTGGACTTTTTAAAAGAAAGAGAGAAAAGAAACAAAAAAAAAGATAAAGTAAAATAATAAAAAAGATAAAAGGAAATATATTACAAGAAAGAAAAAAAAAGTCTTTGGGCAGTTCTTTTGCAGTATTTTCGGAGTTCAATGACGGTTTTATGATCTTTTTCTTACCAATTTAAGAATGCAGCTTGCCGTAAAGTGATAAGGCGTGGGCATCTTTAGCCTTTTACTAATTGAGCTTAACTGACATACTTCAGAGTATTTGTAAATTGAAACCTGTTTCTGACCCTGTTGCAAAAAAAAAAGAAGCTCAATCAGGTCAAGTATGATGAATATTAAGAGTGCACAAAGTATATCGTAACCTTATCTTTTTCTAGTCCTGTTAAAATGAAGCAAATATGGTGCTTATGATAAAGATGATCTAGTAATTTGAAAATTCAATAAAAATTCTTTCGTTATTCTCCTAAACATTATATGTCGCTTGCTATATATTCGATTGAGTAATAAATTTTAAAGTTTTCTTTTATCTTTCTGCGACCGTGGGAGAGAAGGAGGGGACAATAGAAAATACAGTTTAAAACTATTGCATAATTAATAGCTTTATGTGATTGAATTAGATGTATTCGAAAGTTTTTATTGTATTTGATTCAACTGATCTTTTAACTTGATACCCAGCCACTTAAATTATTTTTTCATGCATCTGTATTTAAAGGTTGCTGTTGTATTTACCTTAATAATTTCGCGTGAGATTACTCAAAACCATATAATTTGCATTGTATATCACCTATAGTTTTTCGTACTATATACGTTAAACAGCCCATACAATCCATACCATACTGCGGTGAGCCCTAAACTATACTGTTATATTCTAAGGCGCATTTTGTATTAAATGGCTCTCTTTCTCGCCCTTACGTAATAAAAAGGTTCAAGGGATTCATCAATCATTTAAATTATTTTTAGCTTTATTCATTGAGTTATATAACATATCTATTCCATAACTGCAATGATTTGCTGTCTTTCAAGCCACCTTCTTTTTGCTATTGTAGGGTAAACAAACTTTGTTGGAATTGATATATAAAATCAGATTTAAAAATAAATTTCTCTTGAATATATGCTTTGTAGTTTTATCTTGCACTGTCTCCTTATTATTTTTGACTGTACTACTAAATAAATAGCTTTTTGGTATGATTCCTTGCGTGAGATATAGTCAGAGATATAGGAACATGGTAAGACACTCGCATTTCCTCAACCAAAAAGAACACTCTAACACAGTCATAAGCATACTGCAAGGAACAAATATATGCTTCGTTTTCTACATTTACCTGCTTGCGCTTCATTTTGTTTCTCTATTGGCTGTACTTTTGTAAAAATTGCTTTATTTAAAATGTACAATTAGCATGGTCTCTTATTGAATATATAAGAATAGCGCTTCAGCTCGTCATTTACTATATCCTTTAGAGCACCAGCACTTAAAAGATAAGTTATATTGAAAAATAAGGCTGCTATGAGACAACCTTGGTGCGTAACACTTCGTAAGTTGGAGTGTAGGGGGATGGATGGGTACAATGGTTTCTAGGGAAGAATAAATTATTTATTTGTTGGCTTAAAGGAGGTTTTTAGTATATCATGTTTTTGAAAATTTGATTCATTTCGTTTATTAATGAAGAAGCTGGTCTGTATTACTTTGAAAATATTAGAAAACTGATTCTAATTGTCATTAAGATTTCGAATTGTTATTAAGATAATTATTAAGCTTCTATATTTACAGTTAAGTTCTCGTTAAGATTGCATTCTGATTAAGTTCTCCAACACATAATATTAATATACTGTTCCTTTTTAAAGAATTGGATGTATTATTACATTATAATTTATAAATTAAATTCACTCAACATATGTGGAAAGTGTACAGTGTATATACATGTCGAGCAAAATATTAATGGTATAAAAAGCCTATAAAAGGCGACTTTTAAGCAGGGAGTTGGGGAATAACTTAAAAATTATTAAAGTACTCATGCGCAGGAGTCAAGCCTAACTATTATAATAGGATGTACTAGTTAACCTACCTTTAGTTTTTGAAAAATAATATACGACATACGTACATTTTTAGTTTATTGGATTATGGCTATGGCTAACCTTATTTAAAAAAAGCTTCATAAACTGCATCTGTAACCCTCAGTTGATTGGAGCAAAATTCCAGGTAGATATAAAGGTAAACGTCCTATTAAAGTTATTACTAAATAAGTATATCATTTTAAGCTATTTACCATTATATTAATAGATGTAGAAAAACTGAACCATCAATATCAAAGCACCATAGTAAGTGACCATCCAAGTCAGTATTTTCAGCCTTAAAGAGCTTGCTTGGCAAGTTTCAATATTGTTTGTACTAAAATTACAAATCAACGGTGATCAAACGCGTCACGTAGATAGGTTTCGATTTTAACAATTCTTTTAGAAATCCTACTGTAACTGATAAATAAAAGAATAAGAGACTTCGGTGGATTAATTGGATATTTGAACAATGAGAATCAATGGTTCGGTCTAACGAATTTTATTTCACAGTGGTTGGTAATGATGGAGGAGCAAGGTATGCCTCTTTGAGGTAGACAAAGATACGATAAATATTTATCTTATATACCATGAAACTTGGTAAGGAAATAATAATGCTCTGGATTAGAACGCTCAGTCTTTTGTTATGATGGAAGACTCTGTATATCAGACAAAGTATGCTTTTTGTTTGACTGATCATCTGTTGCTCTGGCTGAATGCAATATCCAATGCAGCCAAAAATAACTTTATTTTCAGGAGGATGTCAATTTCTGCCATGCTGGATCATATGCGACCTAATTTAAGAGAAGATTTTAAGTCAAGGGTTTGACTTCTAGTCTGCTCAAAGCCCAAATCTTAACTTTATCAAATGATTTTAGATTTACATAGAAAATGGAGTAGAGGCAAAAAGGTGTCATACACAATATGAATCAATTAAAAGATTACTTTCAGTGAAATGCCATTGAATTGTGACAAACTCTCTGGAGATATTTGTGGCTAGCAAATACTTTTTTTTTTTTTCATAGCTTTTTAAACTGCTTTCTTGTGCTAGCTCACTTGAAATAGCACCGTACATATTTTTTTTAAAATAAATAAGTCACTACATTTAATAGTAAAAAATGATGAAGTGTGCATCATTAACTTCTTTGAAACAGCTTAAGGCAAAACAATAGCTAATAATACCAGTAATATAATGAAAACATATTTATGAAAAGAAAAAAACAGACATGGAGAAAGAAATCTTTGATATCAGCACTATAACCAAGGACAGTAAGAAGATCACTTTAGTTTGTTAGTTAAAATATAATAAAAGGTATTGAACTTAGAGGCTCTTTAAGAGTACTTGTAAATAAAACGCTTGCCAAAAATAAATTTAGCCGTCACAATGCGCGCTGTCATTTTTTTTCGCCACAAATTTTTTTCTTGTTCGCGTTTTCCCCTTTATCTTTTTCAATTTCCTGAAAATAAACATGGCAAGCTCTCATATGAACACCATGCTTGATACTCAGGCTTTGATGTCTGATATAAACACACCAAGCAACATGGAATTAGACGATGCAGCTACACCTCGTCCTCCTCAAGCTCGTCCTACTGGATTTGCACCTGAAAGTATCCAAAAGTTTGTTGATGAGACAGGTTTGATTGTCATGCAATCATTTGAAACCTTTTTAAAAACGTGAGTTTTAAGATCGAAATTAATAAAATCGAGTAAGACTAAACTTTTTATGTAGCTATAAAGACGAACAATCTGTTTATGTATCAACCAGTACCTCTAACTGGCTTGGATTCCCTTACATGGTACAACTTGAGAATTTTGAATACACAGCGATTGACACCATTTTGGTTGACTTTACTCATATTGAAGCAAGCGATGCCACCCTAGCTCTTGCTATTAGTGACCAATACTATCGGTAAAATGAGTTGAAAAGAAGGAGATAGTGTGATTCTAAAAAAAAATTAATATATAGTTTCCTTCCATTTCTTCGTCGTGCTGTTCACAATGTTGTAGTTGAATGCTTTCCCAAAGTACTTCAAACCAATGCTTCAACGCTTGCTCCTAGCTTAGAACCAAGCAGAGAATTTAATGTTGCCTTCTATGGTTTATCAGAATTGAACAAAGTACGTCAATTGAAAACCGACAAGATTGGACGTCTTGTAAGCGTAAGTGGTACAGTGACCCGTACGACTGAAGTGCGACCTGAATTGACCTATGCCTCCTTCACCTGTGATGAGTGTGGTAAGATCGTGAATGATGTTGAACAAGAATTTAGATACACTGAGCCTACGATGTGCCCCACACCAACCTGTTACAACCGTACTCATTGGACTCTCAACGTTGAAAAATCTAAGTTTGTAGATTGGCAGAGAATCAGAATTCAAGAAAATGCGAATGAAATTCCTACAGGTAGTATGCCTAGAAGTTTGGATGTAATCGTTCGAAATGAAATGGTGGAGCGTGCAAAGGCTGGTGATAAATGTATCTTCATTGGTACTCTTATCGTTGTTCCCGACGTAAGTGCTTTTAGAACACCCGGCACATCTGTTGAAACACAAAGGGACACTACCTCTCGTACCTCTGATGGCTTAGGAAAGGAAGGCGTCACTGGCCTTAAGGCTTTAGGTGTTCGTGATTTAACCTACAAGCTATCCTTCTTAGCTTGTATGGTTCAACCCGCCTCCCAAAATAAGGTCAACAATGCCAATCTACACGGAGAAGATACGGGAGATGAAGATCAAAAGGATGTTTACACTGACTTGTCCAAGGAAGAGATTGATACTCTCCAAAAGATGGTTCGCTTGGGCCCCAGATTATATAACAAATTAGTTGGCAGTATCGCGCCCTCTGTTTTTGGCCATGAAACTGTCAAGAAGGGTGTTCTTTTACAAATGCTGGGAGGTGTACATAAGGTAACCCCTGAAGGCATGCACATTCGTGGCGATATCAACGTTTGCATTGTTGGTGATCCATCTACTAGCAAGTCTCAATTCTTGAAATATGTTTGCAATCTTATGCCTAGAGCTGTTTATACATCTGGTAAAGCTTCTAGTGCTGCTGGTTTAACTGCCTCGGTAGTCAAGGATGAAGAAACGGGTGAATTCTCAATTGAAGCTGGTGCTCTTATGCTTGCTGATAATGTAAAATATAAAAAAAAAGATAGAAAATGTGTACAATGATATTTATTATTGCATGATAGGGTATCTGTGCAATTGATGAATTTGACAAGATGGACATTAAGGATCAGGTTGCTATTCACGAAGCTATGGAGCAACAGACTATTTCAATTGCAAAGGCTGGTATTCAAGCCAGTTTGAATGCTCGTACCAGTATTCTTGCAGCTGCCAACCCTGTAAGTGGTCGTTATAACAAGAAACAAACACTTAGACAAAACATCAACATGTCAGCACCCATCATGTCTCGTTTTGATTTGTTTTTTGTTGTCTTGGATGAATGTAACGATATTACAGATTATAATATTGGTCGACACATTATCAACAATCATCGTCAAAAAGAGGATGCTATTCAAGCTGAATTCTCTACAAGAGATATTCAAAATTACATTCGCTATGCTAGAACATTTAAGCCAAAGGTAAAAAGTTGCTTTTATTCTCCTAGATGTTTAACTGTTGTAAATATAGTTGCAAAGTGAAGCAGCAGAAAAATTAGCAGAGTGTTATAGAGAGTTAAGACAAGGTGATTACCAAGCTATTGGTAGAAATTCATACCGTATTACTGTAAGACAATTGGAAAGTATGGTTCGTTTATCAGAAGCCATTGCAAGAGCTCACTGCAGTGAAGAAATTACGGTTGCCAACGTGATTGAGGCACATAGTTTACTTCAGAAATCCATTATTCGTGTTGAAGAAGAAGATGTTAATATTGATGATACAATGGATGATCAAATGGATGACGTCATGACTAGTGCAGAAGCTCTTCGTGGCATGAGCTTGAATGAAACTGATGAATCAATAAGAGATCACCAACCAATGGTAGAAAGCGTACTTTCACAAACACAAGTACCGAGTGGAGCCTTCTTGACTCCATCCGGCAAGGTTTCTATTCCTTATGAGAAGTTTGAAGAAATTAAGCAGATGTTAGCATTTAGACTCCATCAGATACAAGAAGGATCTGACGAAGGTAATGAAAAAAAAAGCGTTTTTATACAGAGTATGAACTGACCATCTCGATTAGATGCTGGTCTTACTCAAGATGAATTGATTATGTGGTATCTTGAACAACGTGAAGGTAGTATTTCAGAAGAAACCCTTGACTTTGAAATGACAGTAGTCAAGAAGGTGATTAAGAAACTCTTAAAGACTGTAAGTTGCAAATGCAATACATATATTGATAAAGTATTTACACAAATAAAATAGGGCGAAACATTGATTGCCATTCGACAAGATCAAGATGAGGAAGGTTTAGAAGGATTAAGTGAAGAAAATCCTATTATTATGCTTCATCCTAACTACATCTTGGAAAATTTGGAATAATTTCTCGCACTCTTAATAATAACTTTTTTTTCTTTTCAATACAGATTTTGTACATATTACGTAATTAGTTCAACAAGAAGTTGTTTTTAATAATAATAAAAAAAACTTATTTGAGCTATAGAATAAGGTTTTTATTGTTGTATCAAATATATTACAGGCATTAAGTCAAGTTGATAAATTGGTTTGGATGAATAGCAGTACATTTTGATATGAATCCTGAAGGACATGAATTGATATATTATTTCAATCTTTTTTTTTATTTTCCTTTTTTCTTTTAAAAAAAATAAAAATAGTAATGTGTGGACGCTTTTGCTGCGCTCAAAATCCTAAAGAAGTTGCAGATAAATTACAAAAAGACAAATATTGCGACGAAGATATTACAGTTGACTGTGAAGACTATATTCCAAGATATAATGTTGCACCTACTTCAAATATCCTTGTTTTTTATGAAAAGGAATCTAAGAAAAAACTTCAAACTATGGTATGTACATGTGGTAAATAAAATGTAGCTTTACTAAATGCTTACAAAAGAATTGGGGGTATCTTCCTTCTTGGGCAAAGAAGTTACCTCTTACTAAGGTGAGTAGTACAAAAGATTCATGATGTGAAATAGTTATTCATGTTAAATAGCCCATCAATGCAAGACAAGACACAATAGAAAAATCAGCCAATTATTTTTCTTCATCAAAAAACAGTCAAAGATGTGTTATTGTTGCAGAAGGGTATTAATACAAACTATGCATTAATTCACAAAGACTAACATAAAAGCAGATTTTTTGAATGGAAAAAATTGAACAGTGGAAAAAAGCAACCTTATTATATAAAAAGAAAAGATGGTAAATTAATGGCATTTGCTGGATTGTACGATATATCTCAACTGACAGGTAACACACACCTTTTTGGTTATATAAACACAAAGATGCTCATACTAACGTTTTATAAGATAAATCATATACGTGTGTGATTATTACAACAAATGCACAGAAGAGCTTCTCAATTATTCATGATAGAATGCCAGTTATTTTAGATGAGAAAAGTGTACTTAGTTGGGTTGATTCATCCAAACCATGGACTGCTACAATAAGTCAATTAATGAGGCCATTTGAAGGTGAATTGGAATTGTAAAGCGAGAATTATCCAGTGTACATATGAATTGTTGTCTTACGATGATATTGTTAGTTATCAAGTATCAGATGCAGTAGGCTCAACTAAGAACGATTCACCACGATTGATTACATCTATTGACTCGCAAAAGAGTTCAATATCCCACTTTTTAAAGCGTAGTGATCCTAAGGAGGAGGCAGTTACAAAGAGTAAAAAAAGAAAAATAGAAAAGGAGGCAAATTAAATGACAATAAAAGAGTAATTTGGTATCTTTTTTCCTTATTTCGTGACCGGGTCTTAATAAGGAATTCTATCTCGATTTCATTAACCTCGTGTGTACAAGAAAATCCTTCTCTTTTTTCTCTTTTCTATTCTTTTTTCTCTTCTATTTTTTAAACATTTATTTACATGGCAGGAAAAGGGGTTGTTCGTAGTATGTAAGTTGATCTAATGACTATGCTTCAATATTAACTTGACTAATAATTAATAAAGAAAAAACATTGCTAAAGGGTTTAGTGATGTCCAAATTAAAGTAAGAGAAGCTACTTCTAATGACCCATGGGGACCTAGTGGTACAATTATGAATGAAATAGCTCAACTCACTTTTAATGAGTAAATAGAAAAAAAAAAAAAAAAAAAAAAAAGAAAAGAAAGAGGCAGAAAGAGCGTATTACTAACAATTTATCTGTAGGTCTGATTTTATTGAAATAATGGACATGATTGATAAGAGATTAAATGATAAAGGAAAGAATTGGCGTCATGTATTCAAGGTTAGAAATAGAATGTTTATTATTACATGTACTTACAAGAGCACAGGCTTTACTTTTATTAGATTATTGTCTGCACGTGGGTTCTGAAAATGTTGTTTTGTACGCCAAAGAAAATATTTATGTTGTAAAGACACTGAAAGAGTTTCAACATGTTGACGAGACTGGAAAAGATGTAGGAGCTAATGGTAAGTATTATTATCGTTATTAATTTATATAACAATTAATACGTTATGTCTAGTGAGACAAAAGGCAAAGGACATCACTAATCTATTAATGGATGATAATCGATTAAGAGAAGAAAGACAACAAAGACAGAGTATGAGAGATAGAATGGCGAATGTTGGTGATTATTTGAATGAAACTGTAAGACAAATCGATGGAAATCAAGACCGTTACGATGATGAAGCAGAACTAAAGAGAGCTTTGGCTGAAAGTAAAAGACTTGCTGAAGAAGAAGCAAGTAATAATCGTCAAGGGTAAATACAGAATACATCATTACAAGTTCAATATTTTAATTTGCATTACAGTGATGATGACCTTGAAAAGGCTATTCAGTTAAGTCAACAAGAAGCGCTTGAAAAGGAAAAGAAGGAAAGAGAGAAATTAGAAAGGGAAAACACTCAAAACCTATTCGGATCATCTACACCGTAGGAATATACTAAAATAGATACGTACTGTTTTATCTTAATTTCTTTCTGTAGTTTTCAACAATTTGCTCCACAACAAAATGTAGCCATTAATAATCCATACCAACAACAACCTTTACAATTAGAATGGTCTCAACCTGTAGACAATAATTTATTGAACGGATTTCAAAATAATCCCTATCAACAACAAGCACAAAATCCATATCAATCTGCTTTTAATCCAACTAGCCTTCAGGCACAAATGACTGGGTTTGTTCAACCTTCTTCAACACCTAATGTGGATTTATTCTCACAACAACCACAATCAACTGGACTTCCTTCTACTCAACAACAATCGCTTCAAACAACAAATAACTTTATTTCTACTCCTAGTTTTCAAACCAATATGGTCACAGGCACAAATCCTTTTTCACAAATGAATAGTGCTCCTCAACAACAGCCACAGCCACAGCAACAGAATTACGATTACAGTAGTCTTGTATTTGGCAATCCTCCTCCTCAACAACAACAACAGCAACCATTTGCCCCATCCCCCAAATTAAACAACAACAGTAATTCTCCTTTCAATACTGCTTCTCCTTCCGTCAATGCCTTTAACTCCATGTCATCATCTAATTTGAACTCCACAAACGCTTTCTCATCCCCTCAGGTAAGTCATAAATATATTTTGCTTTTTTACGTATTCTAATAGATGCTTTTTAGTTGAGTAACAATATAGCAAAACCTCAAAGTGAGACAGATCTTAAATATGCTAGATTGAATGCGTTGTTAGCAAATAAAGAGTAAGGACAAGAAAAGATGATGGAAAGTTAAACTTATTTTCTTAAAAAATAGTGATGGCATGGATACTTTTGGTAATCAAGGAAACTTGCGTATTCCATAGTAATATACAATATATATCATTTTTTAAATATTTACTTACCTTGTATGTAGTGGAACAGGCTTTGCCAACAGTTTTCATTTACAAGAGAATAATGCTAATAGAGAATTAATGATCAACGGAGACAACGCTACTAATGCATTTGTAAGCTTTCTTTGAATTCGTGTTATTTTGATATTCAATTCATATTATATAGGGAACTGTAAGCAAAAATCCGTTTGGTCAGGCTGTAGATAGTAAGCCTGCTAATCAAAAAAGTCTCCTGGATTTAATGCAAGAGCAAAGACAAATGGCTAATAACCAAAACAATAATGTGTTTGCTAGCTCACAACCATTTCATCCAAACAATCAAAGTTTCTTTTAGGAGTTAATAAATAGACGTTTTTAGTATTTATTTCAGTGAATTTAGAATTACTGAGGAAATTTATTCAAATCCAATCTGCGATTCAACACAACATGTTACTTAATCTTTGGATTATAAGTAATAGTCAAAGGAAAAGAGCTATCTATTTCCAATGATTCTTACAGATGTGCAAAATACCATTCCTGGTGTTTTTAATTCTAAACGGTCTAATTTGTCAGACAAGATAGGATGATAAATTTTTTTTAGTATTATTATAGATCTACTACTTCTTCACAGGTACTATAAAAAAGGCATTTGAATTAGATTTTATATGTAAAAATCTTAATTCTCCTATGCGCTTCAATCTTGGTCAATGGTTGAATTGTTTGGCAAAGAAATCCTCTTTCACATTTCATATTTATTTTTATATGCCTTTTTTAACACGGTTATACATCCAATAAAAATCATCAATTATTCTTATACAGCATCCCAATTACCCCATCAAGTGGCTTACTTTTTTCTTTGTTTCTATTGTTTAGGCTATGTATAAAGAAATCTTATTTTTGTTAAAAAAATCCTTGTAAATCTCAAGTGAACAGCGTCACAAAAAAAAGGTGTACTATGTCTGCTATAAATATATACTATTTAAATACACATCTTTCAGGCAATTCAAGTCAGATGTGAAAAATCATTGTCTTTACAATAGTCTTACATTAAACCATCATTTAATGTCCTTCTATTTACTGTGAGGGTATTTTTTCAAGAATAGCAGTGTCTCCGACGCGGTCCCCTCATTTTTTTGGGGGGAAGGGACGGATGGTGAAATACTTTGTTTCTGGAAATTTTTAAATCCCGCTTTCCTGCTGATACTTTAACGCTTTCATTTGAATGATATATTTGTAATAAATTACTTTATTATTAATTCAATAGTAAACAAAAAACATTTCAATAATTAAATCTGATTATCTGCGACTAACTTGCACATTTGGTTGATAGAAAGCTTGTCAGAAACTCTTCTGAATTCAAGAAATTGTGCAGCTTCTTCACAGCTTATACCTCTTTCATTTGACAGCGACTCTATTTTCTTGTACAGTGGAAGACGTCTAGTAAAGAACCTAGACTCGGTTCTGTTGTCTACTTTGCGCCAATCTGCACCGTACTGCTCTTCCATAGACTTGATAGATGGCTTTCCAGCAAGACCAACAGAGTATTCTCGCCATACATCTGTCACGCTTATCAAACTTCTACTCATTTTGAATGATGGTAGACCTCTTGAGTTAGCAGCACTTGGGGAAGGAATAGATGACAGCGGAACAGAAGAGGAAGGAAGGATGGTTGATGTTTGTTGAATTTGTGTATTCTCATCACCTTGTCTTAGCATGTTTGAGATTTGCAAAAAAGAATCAGCGAGCATGGTTCGGTTTTCTGCTTCCAATTGCTTGACTGCATTCAAAGTAAGTTGATTCTGAGATTGGACTATGTTCAGCATAGCATTCATTGAGTCAAACCCTGTCTTCATAGCTGCTGCGACTTCAGGTAACAAAACTTCCAGATGTTGGCTCATTTTGAACTTCTCATCGTTGGCAGCGATTGCAGATGAAAGACGCTCTTCATAGTCTTTGTAAATATCAGTATCAAAGATGCTGTGGGACCAAATAAAGCTTCCGGGGTATTTTCCCTTCAACACCACTGAGTCCTAAGATAAAAATAATTAGATATCGTAAGCATTATGACTTGATTTGTAAAAAAAATAATCCTTACCTGCAAAAAAACTGTTCTTAAATAATCCATTAAATCTAAAAAGTTTGGCCCAGCAATATCGTCTTCAACTTCCTTCCTGTAAAACTTCTCTCTCCAATATTCAATCCAAGGAAACACCATTTTGCGCAATTCTTCTGATGGCTCAATTGAACCACGATTGATGAAGTAATCACCCTTACGAGTAGTGAACCCGGCCAGCACTTTAATGGCATCAACAGGAAGGCCACTTAAATAGCAACCAACCATTCTATCGCTACCCCAACGTCCAACTTGTCTCTGTTGGTCTCCAGAGACACCTTCATTTGCAACCATATTAATGGCACTCTTTCTGTTGATGTGAGTGAGCTTGCTTGAATGAACACCGCAATACCTAAGCACTTGTTTATAAATCTTGGCTTGTTCACTATAGGTAATTGACCCATCCCCTGTAGTGTTTGGAAACAAATAAGTATCATACCAATCACGGCGAGTCGAGAAGTTTGGAAATGGTAGGTTTTGATGATGGAACAAGGAAAAAAAATATTGAGCAAAAGCGCCATGTGGACAAACTTCAACATCCCTATGGCGAAGAGCAGAACCATATTGAATCTTGCCATCCTTATTAGTCTTACCAAATGTTATAGTGGCTACTATAGCAAAGCAAGTAGAGGGGCCTTGATTTTTGAGTTCCATGATGAATAAATCTGGCAGCTGTGTTCCAAGAGCAGTCTCACTACGCATAAGCATGGCATGGCTCATAGAAAAGCAGACTTTGTTTCTCAAAGAAAAGATGTTGTTTTGAATCAAAAAATACTGATTGATTCGAAGCAATTCTTGATCTGTATAGCCATCATTCAAAGTATTTTTCCCACGATCCTCATATTCGGTTCTTTTGCGTCTTGCTTCCTTTTTGGTATGAGTGTCAAGAAAGCGCTTCACGATAGGTCCTCTTGCCATTGTATGCTTATTGAATCCTGCTTCTACCTGTTGATGGTATAAATCAACCACAGCTTTTACATAAGCAAGGACTGATTCCCTACCCAATGGTGCGGGTGATCCATCTGCATTTTTCTTGAATTTGTTTCCACGGGTCAAAACATAGTCTTTGAGAAAGAAAGCTAGCTTTGCGTCATAAACAATAGTACCATCCGCAACTTTTTCTTTATTGGCGCACCATTCCTATTTTCAATTTCAAACAATTTAGAAATCATCACCCAAACAATCTTTATAACATATAGCTTTTAACTTACAAACCATTCTCTTTGCTTAGATTTATAAGCAGCAGTCGTGTTCTTGGGACGATATGTTTGATTTTCAGCAATGACCATTTGCGTATTTTTATCCATTGCTAGCCTGGCTCGAATCATGTCTTCATAATGTTCAGCATCTGGAAGAGCGATATCATTATCTCTAGTAGAAGGACCAGCGTTTGAATCGTGACTCATTGTGTCGTATAGTAGTAATAATAACCAAGTAAGAGATAAAAGCAAAAACAAAGAGCAATGTAGGTACTTTTTGAGACTGATCTTTATTTCAGTTTAAGTTAAAGTAAAAATTACTCTAATTGAAGGCAAGTATTTATATCTTATTGAATGAGTGGCTTGATATCTTCTATTGTAAGCGTTCTTCTAATCTTCAGGTACTTTAGCAAGTGTTATCTCTAATTATGATTATGAAAACTTTTCATTTGTTCTTTTGTATGTCTGTCATAGATTACCTTTTATTCTGGGAATTACTCACTGATTTGAATAACGTTATTTTAGGTGTTATTTCAATTATATGAAAGATTAGCAATATTCCTGACATTAGATTGGGTTACTGACAACAGAAAATATCTTGTTATCCTGATTGGTACTTCTTATCAAAGAACTATCATTAATACAATACATATTCTAATAGAGTATGCTTACTTGGAAACAATTGTATAATCTTATTTAAATAAACTCGTATTTTACTTATGATCTTGTATTAAGACATGTATTTATCAATGTCAACTATAATCGGCTATTTTTCTTCAACGCATTGTTCAATTGAAATGCTTAACAAATAGTAGAAGAGATATGTTTGCAAAATTGGCAATTAGTTGCCAAAAAAGAAAGTGTATATTTTTCAATTGTTGATATGAGGATCCAATCCCTAACAACCGATATTTGTCACAATAATGTAGCTTACCGTATGCACCAATCAATATTAGAAATTTGGCTTTTATATGAAACGTCAAAGGACTTCTTGTACTTGCCCTGTCACTCCCCTTTTTTTTCTATTACAGCAAAGCTGAGTTGCATAAAAAAGCTTTTCAAGCACTTTATTGGTTATCAAAGTATACAAAGGATACATTGGATATCAGAGACCCGATCGCACTTTACTTTTTGTAAAAGTGAAGTATTTCATAGGTTAGAGCACTATACCTAAACATTTCAATTTCCGATATGTAAGTTTCGGAGACCCGACTGGGGATCTGAGAGACCTGAGGTCATGATACTGTAATACATCCTATTTTAATTAATGGCGGAGTAAAAACGAGAGAGACTTTAACAAAACTTTTATGCGTTAATGCATAGCCATGATCTTTTCGTCATACATTCGTCAGTAATGAACGCATCATTATCAATACATTTGATGGGTAATTTATAGAAACGCTTTTTTTTTGTCAAAAACCAAATTTACTCTAGTTTTTTCTTATTTTTTTTTATTAATATTACAATGGCTGCAAACGCTGCTGCAAACGCCGCTCAAAAAATGATGGGTGAACAACCCGTTCAAGTTACAAATGAAGACAAACAGAAAACATCCGACACTAAGATGCTTGCTTGTGTTTGGGTTGGTAAAGACAAACTCGAGATGAGAACTGTTCCCAAACCTGAAATAACGGACGACGAAGATGTTATCCTCAAAATCACTGGAAGTACAGGTAATTAAGAGTGAATAGCTGAAGAAGCACTTCTTACATTTATTTTTGTTTACTATGACTAGTATGTGGATCTGACTTACATTTGTATCATGGAGAGCTTATGCAAATGAAAGAAGGAGAAATACTGGGCCACGAATGTATTGGTATTGTTGAAAAAGTTGGTAGTAAGGTTACCGCTGTAAAGCCTGGAGATCGTGTTGTGGCTGCCTTCAACATTGCTTGTGGCAAATGTAAATATTGTTCTCAAAAGATGTTTACTTCTTGTGAAGCAGCTAACAACAGCTCGGTCATGGATAAACTTTACGGTCATCGTATTTCTGGTGTTATTGGCTATTCTCATGTAAAGTATCAAATATATCAAAAGTTGGTGAGTACAATGCTAACGCCATTTTCACTTTTTTAAATTGTAGTTCTTGGGAGGATTCTCTGGTGCACAAGCTGAATATTGTCGTATATTATATGGAAATACAAATCTTGTCAAGATCCCAGATAATGTCCCAGATGAAAAGGCATTGTACCTTTCTGATATCGTCCCAACTTCATACCATGCTGTTTGGCAAGCAGGAGTAAAGGAGGGAGAAACAATTGGCGTCTGGGGTCTTGGACCTATTGGCCTCAACGTCTGCCAATGGTTGCGTAATGTATTTAAGGCCAAGCGAATTATTGCTGTTGATAATGTTCCCGAACGCCTTGAACTTGCCAAAGTACGTTGGGGCGTAGATGTGATCAACTTTGACAAAGAAAGTGATGTTGCTGAAAAAATCCTTGAGCTTGTTCCCGATGGATTAGATCGTTCCATTGACTGTGCTGGATTCCGCTATACAAAGGGTCTTTTGCACAAGATCGAGCGAGCTGTTGGTCTTGAGACAGATACTAGTGAAGTTATCAATGAAACGATTCGAGCAACAAGAAAGTTTGGTGTTGTCGCTTTAATTGCTGATTATGCTGCTTATACTAACCATTTATTAATTGGCGGTATCATGGAGAAAGGTATTCAATTGATAGGCTGTGGCCAAGCACCCATCCAACGACACTGGAGCAAATGCTTGGAACATATTCAAAACGGTGAATTCGACCCCACTGTCATATTAACACACCGATTTCCATTGGAACAAACTGTTGAGGCGTATCGTCGTTTCGATCTTAAAGAATCTGCAATAATGAAGATTTACCTCGAGACTCGATTCAGTGGTCCAGTAATGCCTGGAACCCCCATGTTGACCGATGTTGAGGACGCTTAATCCATATATGTTAACAGATGTGGTTGTAAATAAACATATTCCTTTCATTACAAAATGTATTGTATCTGTGGTTAAGAGTCCGAAAATAAGAAAGCATTTTAAAATACTGTGTATGTCATGATCTTTTGTTATCATAACAATTCTTTGGACCTTTTAAGTTTTACATGTGTTTATTAAGTATTGCTGTTTAGTGCATATATTTCATACCTTTGTAGCGAGATTTGAAAGCAAGTCAATTTATCTGCAGGTATACATTCTGTAATCCTCTTAAACTCTTCTGATCCTCTTGAGAAATGGAACATGATATAAAATACAAGAGTAGATGATGTAGCATGATTTGAGACCATACGAGAAAGGATATTGCCCATGGTAACCAACCCTCTAAGACGGTAATGAGGTCTAGCGGTTACCAGCAATTGATCAAAGCCTTTGTCTTTCATTAAACCAATAGCTTCCTTGCATGCCATCTCAGTATCAATAGCCACATATTCAGCAAGCTTCAAGTCACGAACAATCATATCTGCAAAACCTTTCTTTGCCCTGTTTTCAAAACTTTGATTTTCAAATTTCTCATTAACAATCATCATTTAAAAATTTAGAGTTTGTCGTATTCCAACATACTTTAAACATGATTCATATTCAATTTATAAGAAATTAGAGTAGTGAATGCTTTACAAAGATTTATTACAGTCTTTTCTCTATTATTCGGTCATAACTAATTCCACTCCTTTAACTCAATGCAAGTTTTTAATATAACTCCGGATGCAATGCGACATAAAAACAAATCTACTTAAGAAATAATTATAAAACAGCCCACTTGCATAACCTGGAACAGATCTTTACATTAAAGTTTATTCACGATAGATCTTCAGTTATAATTAATTAAGCCTCCATGAAAAGAATATAAATACCAGATATTACAATATTAAATAAAAATATAGAATTTTTTCAGTCTCGTTGAATTTTAAAGTCTTTTTATTCTTACGAGTTAACACAGAGTTTCGAACAGAGCTTTGTAAGATTACTACATACCGTTGACCATCTTTCAATTCTTTAACAGCTTGAACAGCAGTTCCAAACTTCTTTCGCTAGTTCCAATAACGGGAATGAGTTTCACCTTGCTTGTTGATATACGATAAACTGGCAGTATCGTTCGTCCTGATGAGAATGGTCGAGTTCTTCGGTACTCGAAAGATCTTCAGAGCCAAATGAGCCGCCTTGAATTCCTGCCAATTGATCAATTGAGCTGCTTCGATTGGAGTCCAGTAACTATAACCTCGTTGGTTCTGCCAACTGCATCATCAACCCGTATCGCTGGCGTCTACAATGATGGAAGGAGAGAGCGACCGTTCCATTTCTGAAGGCTGTGGTACCACCAGTTCAGTTCGTGTATGCTGACTGGATCCAGAGATGAGGGAAGATCCCAGTCTTTTTCCGATTTGACAGTTTGGTTCTTGTAGTATAGAAGGTGTCGTGTATACAGACGGGCTGGGAATATGGCAAATGTTGCCGCCTGTATTCGCATTGTGAGACTGTGTACTACTCGAGTGGATTGTCTGTGAGGGTGATCTAATGCTTGTTTGATGGAACGACGAATGTCGCGAAGTTTCTTCATTGGAAGTGACGCCGTCATCGTGCTGGTATTCGATACAAAACCTAGGTGTCCCAATTGTTGAGTAGGGGTCAAAATCGATTTCTTGAAGTTAACCATCCATCCCAATTGTTGAAGAAGAGCTACTACTGCGAGAACCTGTTGAATAGCCAATTGCTTGGTGCTTGCAGCTAGAATCCAGTCGTCCAAGTACGCAGAAATTCTGAAGCTTTGAGAGTAGAAGTGTTCTAATATGGGCCTGCATACTTTAGTGAAGACAAATGGACTTGAGGCCAAACCAAAAGAGATGGTACAATATTGGTACACTTGGTTCTTTCATTTCAGCCGTAGAAACTGTCAAGAGTCTGGGTGGAGAACTATATGAAGAAAGGCATCCGATAAATCGATTGAGACTAGGTAATCGTTTGGCCTTATCATTTGCGATCCTTCTCTGATTGTTTCCATCTTGAAATGAGGAGCTTCTAAATATTGGTTCAATTTCTTTAGATTAAAAACCGGTCGAATGCCTCAATCCTTATTGGGAATAACAAACATTAAGCTGTAGAAACCCGGAGTTTGCTGAACTTGTTGAGCTGATACCTTCTCAATTGCTGCTTTTACCAACAAACCTTGGATTGCTTGATCGATCAGATGAGATTGCTCGGTTGAGAATGACACGGTTGGTGTAGGGGTTGAGGTAACGGAAGGCGGTTCATGGAAAGGGATGTAGCAACCGGATTGCATTATTGTGTTGACGAACGAGTTGTTGGAAGTTTATATCCATTTTATAATATACTTGCTGAGCCGACCTCCGATTGGGTCGATTGCTGTTGTTGATGTTGTTGTTGGATCTACTGATGGAAGGGATTGGTAATCTTCTTGTTGTCGTTCTGTCGAAAATTGTTGTTGCTGTTGAAGTTGCTGGAGTTGTTGCCATGGTTGTTGTTGATGTAACCGCACTGCTGTGAGGGTGGATCCGACCGAAAAAACCACTGATCCGGAACATTCGAGAAGGAGCTGAAATTGACAGAGTTGCTTGATGTAAAACGACGATGTTGACCTCTATTGACAGTTGACTCACGAGTGGCCTTTCTTGCTGCAGTTTGCTGAATCAAAGTATGTGTTATCTCGTAAGAATAAAAAAGACTATAAAATTCAACGAGACTGAAAAAAGTTATATCTTTATTTAATATTATACTGTCTGGTATTTATACTATTTTCATGGAGGTTTAATTAAATCCTTTTCAAGATATTTTAATTGATTATAGCTGTGGATCTAGTGTCAATAAGTTTTAATGTGAAGAGCTGTTCCTGGTTATGCAAGTGGACTGCTTTATAATTATTTCTTCAGTAGATCTGATCTTTCATTTATGTTGCATTGCATCAGGAGTTATATTAAAAGCTTGCATTGAGTTAAAGGAGTGGAATTAGTTATGACCGAATAATAGAGAAAAGACTGTAATAAATCTTTGTAAAGCATTCATTACTCTGATTTCTTATAAATTGAATATGAATCATGTTTAAAGTATGTTGGGATACGACAAAGTATTTTGAAATTCATCCAAAGGAAGAGTGTATTGTATCTTTTGATCCTGCTTTAACGAAAATGAAGGATTGACGGCTCGAAGAGCAATGTTGTTTCGAGCTTGGCGCATGGCAAAACATACATGAAGCAAAAGTTTACGAACATCTCTGAGCATAATACAGTAACGCTCGAGATTTGGATTGCCTGATTCAGAGGAGACGAGCTCATGGCTGAGAATATCCAAGGGACGAAAAGCTGCTGACAAAAGATATTGAAGATGCTTGAGAGATTTGTCTTCATATCGTTGACTTTTGTTCGTTTAATGTTCAGCTGTAGGGATGGTAACTGGGGCTTTATATTCAATATGAGTCATAGAGGGATAAGACTCAATGAGGGTCTTACATTCAGAGTCTGAGAGTAAAGTAGAAGTATATAAAGGAGTATCTAGGTTCATTAATTCGGTAAGAGTATCAGAAGGTGACCAGTCGTAGTGAGGGCGAGTACCCATTGAATGAAGAGGTATAGGAGCAGTGTTATCCGCTGACTTCATAGGAGTAGAAGCACCATTGGGTTGTTCCTGAAGGGCAGCAATTTGTTGCTGCATCATATGGAATTGTTCTTCGATAGAAGACATTGAAATTATGAAAGTGTAATAGTGACAAAGTGCAAAATGTATTGAGTAAAAAAATAAGTGGAAATGACCGAGCAAAATAAAAGATTAATCTTTAAAAGTTTCGTTTACTTCACTCTTATATATCTTTGGAGGACGTTATAAAATAACAGTTCAAGAAGATCCTAGCATAATAACATTTCATATTTTGTTCTTCAGGTATCAAACAATTCTTAAAAGAATTTTCTCGACCTAGAATCCTCATTTTGGCAATGGAACGACTGTAAAAGGGCAAAAGAATAAAAAAGAAAAGATTTCAAGAAAAAGTTCTTATCTCTTTGCCACACAGTTGCAGTTGTAACACTTGGTGTATTAGTTTTATTTAAATTTACTTCATTCATAACAACTCTCATACGAAAAGAATGTTGTTCATGATATAAGTCAATAAAGGAAAGAAAAAAAAAAAAAAAAAAAAAAAAAAAAAAAAAAAGAAAAAAAAAGCAGACCATCAAGGTTAAGGGTTTTATTGTTGTTAAATAATTTATTAAATAAATGTACAAGGCTAGCTCATTATTATCGTTTAGACAAGTATATTTTATGAATTCCCATAGCAGATGTCATTATCACAATGATTGTTGCACCAGAGATACTAAAGGCATCTGGATACTCGTGCAAAATAAAAATACCAAACAAAAATGCAAATACAACATCATTCATTCGCATTAATGTACCTGGACCAGCAGGAGCCATTTGTAATCTATAATAAAATAAAAATTATGTTAACGTTTAAAAGCTGACAAAAAACAAAAAAAATACCCTTGATTCAAGAAGCATTGGCCGATAAATGCAGAAATACCAACAAGCAACAACATGCTAATTTCATATCCACTTCGAGGCATGATGGGTTCTTGAAAAGCAAACATACCAATGAGACTACCAACAGTAGAGATAGACCCAAAGGACACAACATGAACCATAAAATGAACACCTCTTCCAACTTTACGAACAATGACATAGGCAACAGCAGACATAAATGCACCTAAGAGAGCACAGAAAATAGCAAGCAATCGAATCCAATCATTTGTTGCTTGTGTATTATTTGATTCGTCAGTTTGTCCAAATAAAAATTGTGGTTTGGATACAAGTATAACACCAATAAGACATATCACTGAGCATATGCCATCGAATAATGTAAAAGCCTCACCAAGAACAATAGCAGCTAAAATAGCGGTGAATGCAGGGCCCAAGAAAAACACAACTAATAAAGGAAGATTAAAAACAGCTGCCTGCAGTTTAATATGTCGCTCTACCTGTCGCATCAGCCAAAGGCAATTGTGTTATACTAAAGAAGAACAAACTGATTCCAATAGTTCCTGCAAGTCCTCTAAAAAACAACCACTTGCGAACACCTTTTTCACCCAACGGATTTATTTTCAACAGTGCACAGCATAATAATCCAAAGAGTGCTTGAATACTAGATCGAGCAAAGACAATTTCAAACGAAGGAAAGCTAGTGCCACTTAATTTCACAAACAGGGACATGGATGAAAATCCAAGAGCGGAAAGGGTCATGTAGAGTAATCCAACAAGCTCTCTTCTTTTGTGGTGAGGTGGTTTTTGTTGAGCAATTAAAGGTGTAGTTTCATTGCTACTGCAAGTGCTGTCTTCCTCGACAAAAATCTTTGCAGATTCTTGCTCATTATTATGATTCTTCTTACCAAGCATGAGTGGCTTTAGTTTAAAAAAAAAAGAAAAACTAGGTTTTCATACAGTGAAAACTATTAAATTCTGAGTTTATTATTATTATTTTTTTTTTTTTTTTGAAGTTTTATGGCAATGAGCATGTAGCAACGAAGTGTGCAATTTTGCCCGAGCCAGTTATGAATGTAAGAGAATAAAAACCTTCTTAGGGGACAAGAAGGGAAAAAAGGGAAAGAAAAGGAAAAAGAAAAGAGCAAATTATTTGAAATATGAATAAATATAAGAGGAGGAAGAAAGAAAAAGTATAAAGAAACACAAATTTAATACAAACCCGATCAAGTACCAGAAAGACTCACACTATTACTTGGATAACCAATTCAACAGCTTGACACCAGGATCAACAGGAGGAGGAGGACAATCATCATGAAAATAATAATCCAGTTCATGGAGAATCGTACAAAGGATAGGTCATAGAGTAAACCAGCTATGAGAAGCAGTAGGACGAGGTTTATGTAATGGTAGCAAATTAAAAAGGAAAGAGATTGGATCTTCAATTGAGCGAGGCAAGTACAGACGATGATGAATCTGTAGACAGTCAAAAGCATGTCGACGACTCCAGTTATGATAAGGGTGGAAGATGCATTCTTTAGGTTTACCACCAGGTAGCCAACCAAGACGCCAGCGAAGAACACGACTACGTTCAGAACAAGTCATCGGTAACCAAAGGATAGGATCCACTTGGATATTAGGGCGAGTAGAAGATAACAGGATGGAATCAGAGTTATTGCATAGATTTTGGAATTGATCAGCTAAGAATTTGGTGCGAAGAGATTTTTTTTATGTACTGGGTTTTGAATAACTATTGGGACACAATTTTTTTTGGGATAAATTTTTTAGTGAGACGATTTTGAATGAAGTAGAAATGAACTGTAGAAATCATTGAGACGAAAAAACTAAACAATGAAACTCTTTTAAAAGTATAATTGGAACAAAAAAAAGATTGAGACAGTTTTTTATTTAAAGACATCTTTCTTCGTTTGAACATCTATGCCAAAAGGACTCTGCGTGCCTTATCCATTCGTTACAATCTTTACGAGAGACGATTTTGACAAGCAGCTACTATTCGAGGAGTCAAGTTATCATGAGAGTCCAGAGGATAATTTTTGGTATATGGTTTTACCTTTGACCAAAGCTCTTCAATAGGGCTGAGAAATGGTGAGTAAGGGGGTAAAACCAAGGCTTGTATCCTCTTGCTTCGATATAAGCAGATACTCGGCTATTGTCATGAATCCTTCCATTGTTCACCACAATACAATATCCTTTCATTCCTTCTTTATCCATTACATCCAACATATTTTTCAAAAAGATAAGAATATAACCTGTATTAGTTTCTTTTCCTGCCCTTACAGTCTTGGATGTCCCAAGGACTTTTCTTTTTTGTGTACTCAGGATTTCTCTTGGATATGTCAATAATACCAACACTACTAATACATCTCATGATAGTAATACTGAGTTCTTTTTAAGTTGGGACCTTAATCTTAGCAGTTTGGTTTTTAGAGGGTCAAGCACGGTTTCGCATGATATGCAAATTAAAACCTTCCTCATCTACAAAAACACGGTTTTTCTGATAGTTGACATTATTCTCTTTGCATTTCTCAATGTACAACTTTCTTTTTCGAATTGTTGTATCCGGATCGTGTTCCTCACGAAGAATCTCAGCTCTCTTCAAAGATGTTACATTTCGTTCTCACATACTTATAAACCGCATTCACCGAGATTTCTAAGCCTGGGAAAGCTTTACATAGCTCGTCGTAGGCGAGATCTACAGTTGATGCAGCATTTGAATCAATATAGTTGACCAAGAACTGAGTGTGTTCTTCTCTCAAGATAGGAAGCCATCCACGATTGTCTTGTTTGTGTGTGTGTTTTTTTTTTTTTTGAAATCCAGGAAGATCTCTACCACCACTCTCGTTAAATTCATTCCACATTCTGTAGGATGCGCTACGAGAAACATTTGCCTTCTTTGCAGCTTCAGATACGACACAACCTTCTTCCTGCAAACTATGGATGGAACCAGCAATTTAAGTATAAGAATAACTTTTGTACTTCATTTGGACTAGTTGAAAGTCCTCCTCCTCTAGTATCAAATTAGCGAAGTTGTCTTCTATTTCTTATAATCTATCGTCGGTTATGCTATCTTTTGTGGCAACATTCATTACAGTATACTGAGTACGACCATAATCTACGTCCTGCATTTCTTCTCTCTCTGTCATTTCCTTATCGCAGGTAGTATATTCATCTGCAAATTGTTCTTGCTAGTTTGGTTGGTATGGGATAAATGATATTGCTTGTTAAGTCGATACTGTTTAATAAAACTATGAAAGGAAACCCCATCTAAGCTCAGGTATCTCAGTAGCTTTAAAACAGTTTGATATTTTACCAATTTGTCAAGCACCTGTTCTTAAAACGTATCACAATTTTCTTAAAGTGTCTCAACTGAGGTAACAATTCGTCTTTGCTTAACTCAAAATCGTCCCAAAAAAAAAAATACATCCCAATACAGTTTTTTACTTGGTTTTCGGATCTTTTTTATGGATGAACTCACTAAAAAGTATAAGGACTAAGAGCGATACAAGTGTATGAAACAGTGACTTATAAAAATACAAAAGACATTATCATAAAGAACTGTAAACAGATAGTTTCAATAGTTCCTTCTAGATTTGATTGATGACAACCTCATTCAAGATAGGAGTATGTTCAAAGAATTGTTGTCAGTGGGCTTTCCATATGAATCGGATGACTGTAGCAAAGAAAATCATGTAAACTTGTCGTGATAATGTAAGGTCTAATACTTGGATAATCTAAGTGTAAATAAATCCTCGAATATTGAGTTACAGTTGGGACCTTTAGGATTTGACAAGTATTTCTTGAAGGCTGCGTTCCACAAGTCTTGTTTTTGAATACAAGTCAAGAGCATATGCTGCTCTGTTTCAGGTGGTTTGCACAATTGACAATAGTTGTCATCTACCTTTACTGGGATGATTCTATGCAAATTGCTTCGAGTAGATAATTTTTTACGAAGAAGTCTAACATTGTCTAGTTGACTATTCTTCAGTGCTGTTACATTGATATGATCATACCTCATGACGTGTTTTGTCATTAATGACGTCTTTATTTATTATTGATCACAGTCCAGCCTACGTCAGACGATATAATCCAGGTTCATTCTAAGTTATTAGTTTCTCTCCTTTTTCTTACTTAATAAATAAAAGTTGTCAGCTACCAAACATCTCAGTAGTATGAAAGGCTCAAAATGGTTGGAAGTGAGCGCTGGACGAAAAAGATTGGAAAGTAGTTCATCTACTGGTAGATATAGATCGCTTTACGTAATGAAAAAAGAATATCGTTGTAAGTATTACAATTAAAGGTAAACTACTATATTATTAACAACATATTTGAATATATTAGAGGAACTCGTTCGTTCAATTGTCGAGCATTTGCCAAAGTACCATGAGTTCTTGTATAAATTGAAAGACGAAGGGTATCAGATAGTGGGCTACGCAAGAAAGTCTCGTACAAACGAGAACGACGAGGATAGAAGCCGATTGCTGACGCAAATGCTACATCTATTAAGAAAGAGATCTCTCGTCGACAAGGTCTTTGTATCGACGATCAGCAACTCAAATGAACCCATGGAAAAAAGAGATATTAAAAAGAATCAGATCATAAAGACAATGAAAGATATTGCAGGAGATACTCAAGGTAAAAGAAATTGCTATAAACAAAAAAAAATCCAATAAAGGTTTTTTGTTATTAGACTTGCTGCAATATATAAACGATTCCACGAAAATATGCATCGTTGCAATAGACTTTGCTGGTCTATCGACTAATGTTGAAGACTTAAAAAAATTTATAGGGTAAAAATTACGATGATTTCATGAAGTAATACATAATTCATATTGTTTCTGTAGGGATAATTCTAAAAAAAATAATAATAGATCAGTATTACCAACTCGGCCGTTTTCGTGTGTTGGAAAGAGAAAGCATTTTGAACGATGCTACATTGTTAGAAAGCTTCCAATGTAGAGGCAAGATTATTCAAAGATCAAAAGAATAATAAAAACCTTCTACTTTTCATTTCTCATTATTTATAAATTTATGAATAAAAACCTTATACAAAAAAATATCTCCTATTGGGGAGGGGAACCAAAGTCATGTTGTAAATCCATGTTACTTTGACTTCCTTATGTGCTTCTTTTTCTAATTTTATTTTATAATCTTTTTATATTAGCCAAACTTTGTCATTAAAAGTGTATATTTTCAGATTCAATTAAACTTAACAAAACCCTTCAAAGTCTTAAAGTGAACAAAAGTTCTTTGGCTTAATGTTTTTCTCATTATCTCTATATGCTACTAATATTATGTCATCAAGAGGAATTAGCTGTCAAAAGCTTATTTTTTTTTTCTTGTTTTAATTGGGTAGAGTATTGTGCAAACATGATAAGGTATGTACTGATACTGTATTTGTTTTTAAACGATTGGTCTTTTTTCCTATACAAAAAAAATACATATAAAGTTTGTGACTTGACTGTTATCATTAATGAAAAGTGGAGCCTAAACTCTATAAAAGGAGTTAAGGCGCTTCTGCTCCAGAGCTGCTTGCTACAAGTACTTGTTAAAAAAAATGGACTTTACAATGTCTACTGTAGACATATACCTGGTGTTTCTGGTAGCTGATGAGGAGAATACTGCATAGGCTCAGCCATCATTGGTCTTTGCATCATCACTGGTGGTCCTCCTGCGTTGCTTACCATCATATCAGGTGGATAACGCATCATCATGGGCCCTCCTATTGTGATGAGGAATGTTTTTAGCTGTACACATACATTCAAACGAAGGTTATCTATTACCTTGATATTGATATATCTGTGGAGGCATTCCTTGAGGAACAATATGTGATCTTTGTGGTGAAGGGAATCCTTGAGAGAATGGTGACCCGTCTATTTATATTCGTGAGTAATTGATAGATACACAAGGTATATAGCTTACGAGGAGATATATTGGTCATTTGAGGACTATTGGAAACAAACTATGCCAAAAAAAAAAAGTCAATGTCGGTGTTTCTGCACTTAATTATGACTTACTTGAGGGTTCATATATGGACCACTACCTTGTTGAACGGTCATTTGAGGCATACCAGGAACATACTGATAAAGAAGGTTAAAAATGACATAAGAACATGACAATTGGTTAGCTTACGTGAGGATATGGATATTGAGGGTATCCATATCCATATCCAGAGGACGCATATCCATTGAATGCATTTTCATCATAAAATTGATTGAATTGAACTCTGTATGGCATATTACCAAATGGCCATGTTGGGCCAATAGAACTAGGGCGATCATGTTTCTTTAATAATGGAGGTTTAAAGGCGTCTTTCATAGTTATACGATCGTCAGCCAATTCTTTTTTTAGATGCTTCCCTCCGAAAAATGAATTTTTATCATTATGGTAAGTTACAGAAGTCAAACTACTGCTTGGAACAAAGGTAGCGGCAGAAGGATTAGGCTTAAAAGAGGATGCCTTTGCGTTCAACTTGAAGCTTGACCCAGAATTAGAAGCTTTGGTCGCATTCTGATTTATGTTACTTTCTGAAACTGGTGAAGGCGATTTAGCGGTGGCAGGAACAGCGGCAGGAGAATTCTTTTTACTTGATGCAACTGGTGTGGTTACGCTTGGAGAAGACTCTTGTTTTGGGCTACTTTCATCAGAAGGACTAGTAGCTGGCGATGTGCCGCTTGTATTCTTTTTTCCCGTTGACAATAATGGCACTAAATCTGCAGGAACTGGGACATTCAATTTGAAGGTTTGATGAAACATCTTTAATTTGGCTACCCTTTCCTCTATTTCTTTCTTTTGCAAAGCCTGTTTCTTGGCATGTAGCTTATCTTTTTCCTTTATGGCAAAATCTTTAAAAGTATCAGCAACTTCTGATTCAATCCTGTTTGTTTGCTTATTCTCGTTAACCTAAAAAGAGAAAGTTTTTAGTTTTTGAATAAATTGTATATTCCCAAATATTACTTTATCCTTTTCATCGGAATTTTTACGCAAAGGAGGTAGGTTAGCAATAGGCGATTCATTAGACTTTGGTGGATTATTGGCGATGGCCTTGTCTGTAACAGAAGCATTCTTTGTCTCTTTTTTGACTTGGGGTTGTTGTTTATTTGTCTGTTGTTCTTGTTGTTGTTTACGAAGTGCTGGTGGTATGTATTTGTTATTATCTCGTACAACAGCACCGTACAGATCTTCTTCATCCATGCCACTATCATTAATTGAAATTCCTCGTTCTTCCAACATGTGTACATTGGTAGTAGAGATCTATAGAATAAACAAAGGTATAAATATATTATATTTTTTTTTCTTTTCATACTTTTTGTATTTCGTTAGCCACTTTAATAGCATGCTTTTCACGATCCTTAAATCCAGGAGCTGATCGATTCAAAGGAGTGGTGTAGATCTCTTCATGAAAGTCAGTTTTTAACCCAAATAATTTTTCATTAACAGCAAATTGATCCCAAGCAGTTTCCCCAGATGATTCCAAATCGCCGTCTAAAAGATCCAAAGTATTGTCTTCTTCACTTGGCGTCCATTTGTGTAATTCTCGTTCTTTTATTTCCAATCTTCCAGCGATATCCGTATCCGTCTTGAATTCTTCTAATGTTCTTTTTTAAATCATGAGCCAGTATGTATACGCTTATGCTCTTACTGTTACGTTCGGAAACATGGCTGCTTTCATTTAAATTGACTTCAGTAATCGTAATTTCCACCAAATCCTTTGAATATATCAATAAAGTATTTATGATTGAGTTTGGATTGGTTCGATCTTTTTCGATGGGTGATTGAGGATCAAATATCTTTTGAGCAAGATTTAAAGCGATTGCTAAATCCCCTTCTGTAGAAGCTCCATGAAAAACTCCTCTAAATTTACACCCATCCTTTACTCTTGCTTCAACCACAGTACCCTTTAGAAAATGACATTAACTCTTTTTTTCATTTTACTTCATCTTTTAGCTTTCTTCTTACAACCAAGTTTCCAAGTAAAAACAACATTCTGTCGTGCATTACTTTTTCGCAAGCTTGACTTTCCATATTATATTCTGTGATAGGTTGGCTATTGTTACATGTTGCTGGGTTATTTGTCTGCCACTTTTTACTATTACTACTATCGTTATGGTTCATTATCTCACAATGAATGTTGTTCTTTTTTTAAAATTTAACCTCTGTCGTTTGGAATATTGGCCAACACCACTTTCCTGTTTCTTTCCTTGAGATTTTGAGAAGGACATGAGGTTCAAATATACTTTTTTTTTGAGACAACAACTCGGTTAAAGTATTTGCTATTTGCTTGTTGTACAAAAAACAGTAAGAAAAGTAGAAGAACAGTTGAAAAAAATATGACAGAATTTAGTTTTATGCTAAACTAGAGATTACAATTTTTGAAACAGCGACCTTCGGAATATAAAAATGTAATAAATAAATGCAGTTAATTTCTGCAGTTTTTTTTTTTTTATTAAATTCAAAAACATCACACTTGAAATTTGTTTTTATCATTGCCTTCAAGATATTACACTAACTAAATGTTTTGTTTCAACACTGAAACATATAGAAATGTCTCAAAGACAATTCTTAAGATTGTTTTACTATTTGACACAACGGTCATTTTTAGATTAAATCTGAAGCTGGTAGCTTTTAAAATATGTGTATTTCTTGAGTACAAAATAAGGAGATAGGGTGTAATTGAATAAACTAAAGCATGTCATATTCTGTTGGACTATCTTAAGGTGCTTTATAATATAAATCAAGGGATATTTTATGATATTGTATATACCATCCTAACGATAAAATGTAATTCTTCTTGGTACAACATATATGATTTTATCATAACTGAAATATCTCAAAGATATGAACAAGTTAATCGCAAGGTATGTAATGACCTTACACAATCAAATTCTGTTGTGCTAAATATACAATTTTTTACTTTTCCTAAAACCACAAGTATGTAAGTTTATACATCATTTACTAATCAGTAGTGAGCCTATAGATTACAGCATTTAATACATTTCAATCAGGAACTACGTCAAGAACGTATTTAAATTATAAATACATTTTGATCAATCTCTCTTTCTCTCTCTCTTCTTTTTTTTTTTTTTTCATTTCACACAAACGAGAATATCAAGCATTTACTAAAATTTGAATCAATAAAACAAGAGAATCTTATATGAAATGATATCCTTGGTGTTTACATCATGTTTTTTTTTTTGTGATTATTTAGAATAGTTGAGCATTTAAGAGAATGAAATGGTTGCTGTCAATAGTTTTGTATTGAACATCCAATAGAATTTTGCTTGAGTAAGTGATAACTGTGAGGTTACGATTGAATCTTACATACCAGGCAGATGCATCTCTGTGAGGTTTTTTAAATAGTTCATAAGTAGACTTACTTATTTTATTTTTTTCGTAAATAAGAACATATAATGGGCTGAAACTGACAGATATGTAAATTGATTTGTTTTGAAATGTTTTCAAAGCATTGCCTGTAAATAAATTTATGAATGCGAATACACCTCATTATACCTACAGCTTCTATCGATAGTTCCTTTCATAGAATGTTTTCCATATAATAAATCGCTAAGCTCAAGCTAAATTTATTCTTTTCACAGCTTGAATGATGCTAGAACATTTGTCAAGAAAGAATTAGGATCTGATTAGTAGACGAGCAGTTTGCTTTGAATTCATGGAAACTAAAGAAATGGGGATTGTATTCACTGAATAAAAGCTCTTTTTATCAATTGTATAGTATTGGCCCTACAAGAGATAGAAAACAAATTAGGCTACTGTTTTTACAGCATCTCTGATTCAATAATCCTTGACAATGTCTGATACCATTGTCTATCTAAACAAGCATCCTACTTCCTGTTTCTCACCCTGCTAAAGTGATATTGGCTTATGAAAGAAATTGTTGAACAAAGTCGAAATTGGTGTGCTTGTTTTTAATTGATAACAAATGATCAAATTAAATTTGGAGATTTAAAACACATCAGTTACATACACCTTTTTGTCCTTTAAGACCTCTACAGATTTGATAGTTGTAGTAGGTTTTGGACTGTGTTGATATCCAAGTAAACGATAAATAGTTGGATGACTAAAGTAGTTTTATTCCCAATCGAAGTTTTCTTGGTTTTCCTTGAGGGTTCAATAATACAGGGAATTTCTTATGTTCTTTTGGGTCATCAATTCCAAGTCGAAAAACGAAGAAACTCTGTGAATGAAGTGATTCTAGAGTTGGTTAAACTATTTAAATCAAGTTCCTTACCCTTTGTTGTATTTGTCCTCTTCTTTTTCTGATGGGTCCTAACCGTTCATCACAACAAGTGTACAGTGAACATTGTTTTTTCTTCTTCGGGATTTATATTCCATTCCAATCGACTCGCATTACTCTTGGGTATTATTACACAAACTGATCACAGCTATGGGTTTAAAAGGCTGTCATTATATTTTATAAAGAAAAAAAATGAAGGATTTCAAAATTATGATTGTTCTTGAAGGCTTGATATTTCTCTTTCAGCTGATAAATCAGCTTATTTTTTGCGTTACATTCAGTTTCAATCATAATTCAATCGATTTCATTGAATACATTTATACTTTAAAGTTCTTCTTCATCTATGGTTTTAATCTATTTTATTTTAAGCTAAAGAGTTATGTGAAATTTATATCTTTTTTTTTCTCATTTGATTGAGAACTTTGCAAGTTTGTTTATCACTCTTATACTAATCTAAAGATGTGCAAATTGTTTCGAAAAAAAAAGTGCACTTGTGATGAGATATGAAGGGCCTTGTGATAAATTCACATTTTTCACTTGCAATTACTTTTCTTTTTCTTTTTCTTTTGCTATCCACAGTGTACCTTTCTTCTTTTCTTTTTTTTTTCCCTTTTTTTCAGTAACCTCGGAAGTACAGAGTAGATCCAACCAATCAAAAAGAAAGTTTTGTAAAAAAAAAAAATAATCTCGTGTTCTATTGTATTATAAGAATAACAATCAAGATTTTCTTTTTTTCTTTTTTCTCTTCTTTTTTAATTAAAATATGTCCATTGCACCTTCTAGTAAATCGAAATCAAGTAGAATACCAACCTCTTTAAATACTACAATTCATTCAACTGTTGAACCTGATATGTTATCTGTTTCAAGTAGACAAAGACAATCCAAAAAAGATGAAGTAAGCTATAGGACAAATAAAGCATAAAAAGAAACTAAATATTATCTAGGCTATTCGTAAAAAGATTGAACAAGAATTATCAAAAAAAAGAGGAAATTCAACTCGTATCAGACAAACCAGAAAGATCGCAGGCACCGTTTCTGCTCTCCGACCTGCACAGGCCTTGACTGTTCGAGAAAGTATATTAGTCATTGAGGCCGCTCAACTGATGGCTGCAAAGAGAAGTGATTGTGTGTTGGTAGTAGACGAAGAAGAGCATCTAAGTGGTATTTTTACTGTAAGTATAATACGATCAAACACGTCACACATCTTATTTTATTTTAGGCAAAAGATTTAGCTTATAGAGTAGTTGCAGATAACTTGGATGCAAGGTAAGTTATTAAGTTGATTTACATGTTCTTATTTCTTTTTAAAAGGGCAATTACTGTTTCTGATATCATGACAAGAAATCCAATGTGTGTTACTGCTGATACTTCTGCTCAGGACGCTTTGAACTTGATGGTCTCTCGTGGATTTCGTCATTTGGTAAGAAGGAAAAAGAAAGAAGGGGGTGGGGAAAATCGAACCATTTTTTTTTAAAAAAAAAACACACGCTTTATAGCCTGTTTGTAATGAAGAAGGAGATATATTTGGATTATTGGATATAACAAAATGTATTTATGAAGCTTTACATAAAATGGAAAAGGCTTACAGTTCATCACGTAAACTATATGATGCATTAGAAGGCGTAGAACGTGAATGGGCCAATAGCCCTGTTCAATTAGTTCAATATATGGAAGCACTCAAAGATAAAATGTCTTGTCCTGACTTAACCACCGTACTTGATCACGCTGGACCTGTTCAAGTAACAATGAAGGCTCAAGTAAGAGAGGTAGCAAAGTTAATGAAAGAGTATCATACAACAGCAGTTCTTGTTATGGATCATGGTGGATTGGCCGGTATTTTTACTGTAAGAGAGAAAAAGAGAAAAAAAAAAAAAAAAAAAGGATTGAATGTGTTTATATTTTTTATAGTCAAAAGATATTGTATTAAGAGTGATTGCTGCTGGCCTTGCTCCTGATAGTTGTTCAGTTGTACGTGTAATGACACCTCATCCTGATACAGCTTTACCTTCAACAAGTATTCTTGATGCACTCAAGAAGATGCATGGTAATTAAGAAAGAAGGGTGTACAGATATTTTTATTAATGTTTTATAGATGGACACTATTTGAATCTGCCTGTTCTAGATGAAGACAAGAATATCGTAGGACTGATCGATGTCCTTCGACTTACTTATGCTACTTTGGAACAAGTAAAGCAATAACAATAACACAAAGTATATTAAGCTAATTTAGATTCTACCATAGATAAATAGTATCGAAGGAAATCAAGGAGATGGATCCAAATTTTGGCATAGTATTGCAGGAGGTGATCAAACAGAAAGTGATTCAGTCATTTCAGAATCTCTATCTCACGCAGCCAATTCACCTTTATTTCAAAACGAACATACCATCTTACCCATGCCAGGTCATGCCCCGACTTATACTGGACTGGGTTATTCGGAACTTACACCAGCTGATTCAGCTTCGGGAATACATGACAATGACAATGCCTCAACCGTTTCATCTCACATCAACAATACCTTTTCCTTCAAATTCAATTATGCCAACAAGACACATAGATTTCGTCATGACATTGGTAACTTTGCAAGCTTTTTAGAAACCATTCAACAAAAGATCATGACTGAACATCTATCCCTTTCGCAATCTTATGTGGCTGTTCACCACAAGGAGGATGAGAATTGGTTGACAGTGGCTTATGTGGATGATGAGAACGACCAAGTCTTGATGACATGCGATTCAGATTTGATAGATTCAGTGCAAATAGCTAAAAAGGCTGGAATGGATCGTGTTCGACTCTTTGTTCATGATTCAATGGCTGAAGATCAAAGCAGTATAATGGATCAGCAGCAATTGACGATAGAACGGCCTGTTACACCACCCGTGATACCAGAGCCAGTGATTCAAAAGAAATCAGTAAAGCGTAAAGAGAATACGGAGGAAAAGGACAGGGTGAGTGTAGAAAAGAAGAAGAGACATGTTAAACCTGAATACGATTTACCTATCCCTCAAGACTTGGTGCTACCGGCAGCCATCACTTTTCTTGGTGTTGTCATCTTGGGTGTATTTACTATCTCAAGGTTATCAGCAAAATAACCAAATTATTTATAGTTGTACTAAAAACCATTCCCTCTTTTTAAATAATAATCATGATGCTAATAATAAATTATATCTATTATAAACTCTTATCCAATCTCCCATTATCTCTCTCTCTATACTTTATAATTCAGATATAAAGTAACAAGTTTCAATTTTCAAAATTATCAATTGATTTATTTCAAGGTGGTAAGGCTGCTTCACCTAATTGAAGGGTAGATGGTTCCTTTTTAGAAGGTGTCTTTGGGAATAAGTTTGGACTGATTGGAATAATCGGACTCATGGGTTCCTTTACAATTTCGCCACTTGCTCCCAAATTCAGAGCGCCCAACTTTCTAATGGAAGCCGACTTTTTTAATTTGGGTCGGTGTGTGTCTACAGCATCGATATCCACTTTATAAAATATGATGAATAATGCAAACATAAACATAATCTATACAACTGTACCTTTAAACCGTTTTTCTTCAGATCCATATGCTTTTGGAGTTAGTTCAATAACAGTATGAAGAGGTATTTTGATATAAGGTAAATCTTCATGCTTATAATTCATGAAATAAGCATAAATACATCTCAAGATAGCCTGATGACCAATAATCAATATATTCTCATGTCTTTCTAACTCCATAATAATAGGCTCTAATCTAAGCACAACATCTCTGTATGACTTTTTGTAATGTTATATTTCTATATTGCTCTTCGTACACTATTCGTTTACCTCTCCTCCTCTGTATCGATAGTTAAACTTGTCTTCATCTCTATTTGCAAAATCCTCTGGATATTTTTGCTTATTGAAAGCTATAAGTACAGCGCGGTATATACAACATGCATATATTTACTTCTATTTCTTCATATGTCATTCCATCACATACCCCAGCATCCAATTCATCTAACGCCTTCCACTGTAGCTTTGGATAGTTCAAGTTTTGACTTGTTTCAATAGTCCTTTTTAATGTAGATGTCCATACAGTCAACGGCTGATCACCTAAATTTGTTTTAATCAACTCTGGCAATTTATCCGCATACATTCGTCCTCTTTCCGATAAAGCTGAATCACCTCCAATTTTTCCCAATAGGTTGTATTGTGATTCACCATGTCTACTAAAGTAAATTTTTCTTGGGGCAATATGTAGATTCATTAAATAATAAACAATCCTTGATTCTAAATATCCTTGAATCATATTAATCACATTTTGGCTTCCAACATTAATTAATTTAATATAAGTCAGCTCAGGCTCTGTAATCGTTTCATATTGTTCCTTGTAATGATCAATACGCGCCATAAAATCAATAGCTGCCTCATCTGGATCCGTGTCTGCATAGTCAGGAGAGGATAGTTTGACGTCCTTAATGTTGGCTAAAATCAACTCTTCATCTTGACAGATAGACTCGATAAACAGCACCTGAATATCTTCTTTACCTAGCTTATCACATAACCAGCGACGTCTTGCCATTGTACTGTTTGTGGCATCGTAGATTGCTACAATGCCTTGATCTTCATTAAACCAACGAATCATATCTTCTAATGCTGCTGCTGCTGCTTCTCTTCTTTGTTGCTCTCCCAAGGTGTTGTGGGGATCAAAAAAGGTATGCGGTAAATGAGCCCCGTGAAGCTTGCGTCGATAGTTACCCACGTTAAAAACTTTTGTATTAATTCCTAACCATGTGAGATATCTGCAAACTGTTTCAAATATAAGCAAAAATATGACTTCTTGATTTGATTCGTTGTCAAACCTTTTTGAGAAATATAGGTTTTCCCTCTGGCAGGCAATCCTACCATCTAATATAATAAAAATAAGCTTATCTTTTAACACGATCAAGATCTTTATATATTTACAACACATGCAATACGTAAATCTATAATGATTTTATAAAAAAAAAAGGATATTTATTTTTAGTTATCCTCTTGTATGTTTATTTTATTATCTCTTTACTTGAACTCATATCTAAAAGACAAGCTAAACAATAGCAAGAAGTAAAAAAATAAATGGAAAGCACTAATTTTTTTTTTTTTTACTCTATCAGTAAGCCAATCATATCTTTTAGATATAAAAAGTGCTTTATTGTGCAGTTAGGCACAAACTTTTGCGACCCGAAAACATTGCTTATTTTAGCGTACTCTGGTTCAAAGTATAACCCCCCCCATAAAAAAAAAAAAAAAAAAAAAAAAAAAAAAAAAAAAAAAAAAACCTTGGGTTAAAAAAAGGAAACTTTCTGTTAAAACAGGTTTTTTAAATAAAAAAATCCAGCGGGGTCCTTCTTTTTAAAGGGGGGAAAATCCTTGGTTGGTTTAAGGGGGGGTTTTTAAAAAAATAATTCTCATGAATAAGGGTTAGCAATACGTCCCTTACATTGCCATAACAGATCTTTAGATGATTATCTTAGTAATGTAAGGCCTGAAAATACGAGTACAGTTCATCGAATTAGAGATGAAGATATAACTAATCCAACTGCGATATGTACGATATATTTAATGAAGGTAAAATATCACTAATCTTTTCACACCTGGCTTATCACAAATAAAAGCATCAAACAAAGTGAATCTGTTAGAGCTTATTGTCATGTCGATGAGATACTTCTTTAATATACACTATCAATTTTAGTGTTTACCTTCATTTGTCTTGTAAGTTTCAGTTTTTGTTTCAAAGCTTTCTATATATCTAAATAACCGAATAGTCCGAGGTTGTTCCAAAATTAGGAAAGTGAATTATTAAGTGATAAAAAATTGTTTATTAATCGAATGAAAAGCATTTTGGCAATCAAGTTCAAACATTTTACTAGAGTGAAGCAGCTTTACTCCATTGGACAAAAACTCTGTAATTATGCCTCGCCCTTATGTCACCACAAAATAAACTAAAATAAAACCCATTCAAGAAGGTTGTAATCTAGCATATATGCGAAAAAACCGCAAGTTGATCTTGATGAGCTTTTGTGGTTATTGAATTTTGTATTTTTCGGCAGGGGAAGTTGGATAGTGAACGAATATTGACAAGAAAGTATACTGAGACTTTTTTTTGAATCCTTTTTGTTTATAAAGTTGTTTTCGGTGTGATGGAGAAGATTAGTTTGACTCTTGTTGAGTGTTAAATATCAATTATAGATACTACTTGTAGAGCCTTATTGTACTGATACTTACGCTGTACTTGAAGTCAAAGACAAAACATGGATGAGGTGAGACTCAGCGAACCGGTCTATACACCGCTAGACTAAACCTGATTCAACGGTTATTTTTATATAGTTTATCTGTAAGGGTATGTTATATTTCTTTCATCTTTCAAGAACTTGGTCCTGGTTTTCTATTGTGATATTCGTGTCGACTGCAATTGTATTGGAGTGGTAAAAATGAGCAAAGCAGAAATCAACAAGAATTTAGCTACTTATCAGAATTTTTATGCTGAGGAGATAATGAGTTTGCAAGTTTGTAAAGAAAAAACTGATGATTATACCAAACGTCTTCTTAAAACTTGGATCTTTTAGAGTAAAATTGCTGTAATACTATAATATTGTATCTCAACAAAAATAAAAATATTTTATTTCTATTTTTCAGTTTGAAGCTCGCCATCTTCCTGGATAAGTTTGATTTCAGCTTATTTCATAATCTAATGAGTAAAACATACTATACGACAAATAAAAAATAAACCAAGCAATTTCTGAAAGTCAGACTAGTTGAAATTTCAAAAGGGGCAAGTCGACAGTAAAAATGGACAAGTGAGTAATAAATTAAGAGCAAGTTAGTGATAAACGCTGTATATATAAAGGCACGACTTTGATTCAAATAGAGGACGATTCAATCATACAATAAAGAGTCAAAGTGATTTATAAAAAGCAAGGAGAAATATCAAGTGATTAGTATGACTCAATTGGCTATCATTTGATGATTTATGAAAGCAGACGAAAGGTATAAAAGGGGGTGTATCGTTTTGTAAGGATGAACAATTCTAGAAATATTGCATAGCATGTCTGTATTTTTTTAATGCGTGATCTCATAACCCCTTATAGAATAAAAGATAAAGAAAAAACGAGAGAACACCAGTTGATAATTGAGTGCTCGTGGCAGCTTTTTTGCCGGTACATTTGTATTAATGAATTACTGGAAGGCTTTTATAGAACAGTATAATCCCATATTTTGTTTAAATAGGAGACTTGGTATCACAACTGACCTTAGCATGATGATCTTCTTTAAATGGTGTGTCTCTGTTACTCATAGATGATGATAGAAGGTTGATCCTCAGAGAAGAAGGATGCGGAGAGGGGAATGTCGGTCATTGAACCTGCTTTCCCTTTTGGTGAAAAAGCACTTTTTGCGAATGTCTATGTGCCTGTATGCGTGTTATTCTCCTACATCATGTCAATTCCATCTTCTCCTTCTTCAAGAGTATTAAGGCACTCGCCTACTTCTCCCTCTTATTTAGAATCTCAGTATAAGAGAAATTTGCTCGATGAGGTTAAAAGCTGGTCCGAAAATAAAGTGTCGGAATGGCTGCATGGTCAATCTCTAGGTCGATATGGTTTAATATTCATTGGTCAGTAAAAGCTCAATATACAATGAATCTAAAAATAATCTAAATAATCAATATTTCATGTAGACCATAATATATCTGGCACTATATTACTTGATTTGGGCTACGACTCATTAAAAGCAATGAATATTAAAACAGTAGGAGAAAGAGTTAGATTAGCAGCAGCAATTAAAGCTTTAAGACACGAATGTTATCTTGCTGCTTCGTTAGCAGCAAGAACACCGACAAAAGTAAATAAGAAAGCAAACAACCACAAGGATTTATATTCAATGATCTTTTATAGCCATTAACTTCAATACCACTTCCTGATGGCAAATGCGAAGAGCAAATAAACCACTCAAAGTCTTCAAAGTCAACTGAGATAAGCAGCAGTAATACAAAGAGCCTTTTAAATAGATCAAACTCATTTTCAAGGTTCTTGGGCAGGTCGGATTCAAAGAAAATGAACAAAAACATAATGTCAAATAACAACACACAAGCATCTTTGCTAACTGATGCCCATTTACCTACAAGCCCGAACATGCTTCAAAAAGTAATAGAACAATTATATATACGAAAGTAATAGGACTAAAATTGCAATCTTATCATCTACAGAGAAACTCTTTGGAAGGAGGCATCATGTCTGTGGAAAAAATCAAACAAACCTGTGTAAAAGTATTTGGAGAAGACGGACAGACACGTACAGTAAATGTAAATAATGCAAATGAGTCTAAAATCATTATGGCCAAGGTGTTGCATAAGTTTGGTATTGACGAGCTAGAGGCAAACAATTTTTGCATATTTGTGGGATCAAGTACAAATGGAGAAGCACGAACATTGTCGGATCAAGAGCTGGTAGATATATGTCGTTCGACGGATCGCCCAGAAAAGGAGAGATTAATTTTGAGGAAAAGACACATGTATCCAACGCATGAGCAGTTTAAAAGAAAAGGCACAACCAATCTAAAACAAATCTCGGAAGCCAATGAGAGTTTATACAGTTTATCAAGCTTTGATGATTCTAGCAGTACTCTTCATCACCCAACCATGCATAATACTACCAAAACGAGACGACAACTATTTGGTGAACGACCTACTTCTGAAGTTATCTCGTTCAATCTAAAATCCTTTTTCCCAAACCATAACCGAGAGCTGCTTGAAACTGCAGGTATTAAAGCACAACGGCTGTCAATGAGCCGTCGAAATTCTTCTTTGGGTCGAGCAGAGCCTAGAATCAACCGAAACAGTGTGCTTCCTGAACTTGTTTCAGTTTTGGGTGTTGAGTTAGATAATTTTATAGAAGAGGAAGTACCACAAGAGGAAAGTGATGAAGTAAAAGATACAGAAACACATTTGCTTCCTTCTGGTCAGCATCCTACAGTTGTTGCTGAACATCAAAAGAGGACATCTAGTTTATTTCATTCAAAAGAGATAAAGCCTATCAAAGCAGAGGATAAAGTGGAAGAAGAGGAAGAAATCAGTGCGTCAACGACAAAGGAACCATTTGCTGTATGCAACAAGTCTCTAAAGCCATTATCACCAGATTGGATGAAGGGCTCATTAATTGGTCGTGGAACCTTTGGAGATGTCTATTTAGGGCTCAATCCTTTAAGTGGTGAGCTCATGGCTGTTAAACAGGTGGAATTACCTGTTGAAAATTCAGCTACGGAAGAACGCAAAAAGTCGATGGTAGAAGCCTTGCAGAGAGAAATTGATTTGCTGAAAGAGTTGGAACATGAAAACATTGTGCAATACTTGGGCTCAAATATAGATGATTCTTACTTTAGTATCTTTTTGGAATATGTTCCAGGAGGTTCTGTTTCAGGACTTTTGGCAAGCTATGGTACATTTCAAGAGCCATTGGTTAAAAGTTTTGTGAGACAAATACTGAAAGGATTGAATTATTTACACAATAAAGATATTGTTCATAGAGATATCAAAGGCGCTAATGTATTAGGTATTATGGTATATCGCAAATCAGCATGGCTATTAATAACAAAATGTTGTAGTGGATAATAAAGGAGGTGTCAAGATTACTGATTTTGGTATTTCAAAGAAAGTAGAAGAAGGTAAATGGATAAAAAGCCTATTGTGAAATGAAATAAACCTTTGTTCGTGTAGATATCATTATACAAAGCCAATCTTCGTCTGCATCACATAGACCAAGCTTACAAGGTTCAATTTATTGGATGGCGCCGGAAGTTGTAAAACAAACACTTTATACGCGTAAAGCAGACATTTGGTCTTTAGGCTGTATGATTATTGAAATGTTTACTGGTGATCATCCTTTCCCTGAATTCTCACAAATGCAAGCCATATTTCAAGTAATTATTTGATGATAAATTACAGTTAAAACTAATTCATCCTATGAAAAGATTGGTAGTTATACAGCACCAAGCATACCTCCAAACTTGAGCGAAGAAGCACAGTCTTTTTTGAAATGTACTTTTAAAATGTAAGTTGTTTTTTTTTTTTTTTTGTTTTTTTTTTTAAAAAAAAAAAAAAGAAGGAAAGACTGTACTAATGTATATAAATTTGAAGAAATCACGAAGAGAGATCTTCTGCTGAAGAACTCCTAGGACACTTTTTTCTAAAGGAAGTGCCATCTACTGATGACCTGGATACCCCTTAAATAATAAAAATTTTCAATTTTTTTTATGCCAAAAAATAAAATAAAAATAAATATGCTTTATTAAATTGGATTACATAATAGCACCATCTAAAGGTGAATCATTATTATGAAGGTTTTCGTTTTGGGTACCCAATCTAGGTATTTTAAGATAAGCATCTGTGCCATAGCCTTCCATAGTCATTAGATTAATATCACCTCCCCAATATTCAGCGTATACTTTACTCATTGGCAATCCAATTCCCAATCGAATAGTCAGATTTCTTTCTTGTTCATCCAGTTTTGCTTCCAATTGTTCTATTTGGTTCATATTTTCATGACTTCCATAAGACCAAACATTAGCAAATGTCTCCTTGGACATACCACCGCCTTGATCGGATATACGAAATAAGACATCCGTTTCATTGGAACAAAAAGTTACATTGATGGATTGTTTTCGGTTTTCTATTGTATGTCGCATTGCATTCGATAATAGCTGATAGAGTATATATTCAATATGATCTGATACATAAGTAAACTCGGTGTCCCGTCCATCCAATATTATATTCGGTAAATCTTTTCTTTGATTCACAAGTCCCATTTTGATTGCATGTTCTTGTACTATTTGAATACATTTAGTAAGTGTATCATAGGATGTACAGTTGTTAAAAATCGACATTTTCTTTCCAGATAGTACAAGATGATGTTCTGTGATCACACGCCTCGATATACGTGATCTAAGGGTTGCATCCATAAATCGGTCTAATTTGTTCATGGCTACAACTGATTGATAAGTTTGTTCACACTCATAAATTCCTTTAGCCAATTCAGGTATAACTACTTGATGGACATCCAAAGATTCCATTAATACTTTACAAAACTTTTCATTTTCTTCTCGGTTATTGATCTCGGGTATGTTGCGTATCTTTTCAAAAGCTTGCCAATAAAGATCATATACACATTGAATATGAGGGTTAGTGCCTAAAATGTACGGCAACTTTTGAAATTCTCGTATACGATGAGCAATACGAATAGGAAGTTCTTTACGCACATAGTTTGCTGATTTTAAAAGTCGTTCTGTATTGCAGTGCCGCTCGTAGAATATTAATTGTCGTAAAGTTAAAGGTGTTGGACTTTGGCCAAGGTAATTGTCTAATATTTTATTCATGTAAAAATGCTGATGATGATTGCTTATATGTGGTATATGTTGAATAGGCTGTATACAAGTCGCCACATTAGAATAAAGCCTTTTCTTTAATGTATTTGATCTTAATAATTCCATGAAAAAAAAAGGAAATAATAACAAAAGAAAAGCGAGAAAAGAGAGAGAGAGAAAGTGAACGGATAGAATATGACTCAATTATACATTGATTGGCTAATCTGAGAATTAAAATAGAGTGTATTATGCATAAGTCTAAAATGAGACAATTGGTTATTCAATTTGAGACAGTCTGGGAATTAAAATCAGAAGAATCTTATTTTTATATTTAAAATACTAACTTCAATAAAGTTACCTATTATTCTGAAAAAAGCAGTTTCCATGAAAGAACTCATATACAAATTATTCCTTCGGTTTCAGCTAGGCTCGTTTTTAGACATCCGTCACCTATTTCCCTGTTATTTCAAACATTTTGTTTGTGCAGTGGAGGGTTGAGCATGCTCATTGTGACCTAGTCAATTGTAGAGGTAGACTTCGACGCTCATTCAACCTATGCTCCTTATCTCTGACGCGTCCCCGACCTATGCTCCCTCATTTACTACTCTCAAATCGGATTGTTTGAATTTGCTGTGCGGCACGATTTTTGTCAGGTTCTCGTTATTGTTGTATAATGGTAAAAGTAATTGAGAAAAAGGTAGAAACAAAAAAAAAAGAAACAGTTTGAGTACTTTTTGAGACTGATCTTTATTTCAGTTTAAGTTAAAGTAAAAATTATTCTAATTGAAGGCAGGTATTTATATCTTATTGAGTGAGTGGCTTGATATCTTCTATTGTTATCGTTCTTCTAATATTCAGGTACTTTAGCAAGTGTTATCTCTAATTATGATTATGAAAACTTTTCATTTGTTCTTTTGTATGTCTGTCATAGATTATCTTTTATTCTGGGAATTCCTCACTGATTTGAATAACGTTATTTTACGCGTTATTTCAATTATGTGAAAGATTAGAAATATTCCTGACATTGGATTGGATTTGGTTATTTTAGTTGATACTTCTTCTTATCAAAGAACTCTCATGAATACGATACATATTCTAAAAGAACATGTTTAATTGGAATTGATTGTATGATCTTATTTAAATAAACTTATATTTTATTTTATTTTAATTATGATCTTGTATTAAGACTTATATTTATTAATGTCAACTACAATCAGTTACTGTTCTACAACAGTTATTTCTCTGTATCTTAGGTGCATGAAAAGAAATGGTTTTAGTGTGGCCCATTTGCCCTAGTGGTGTACTTCAGGAGCGGCACCCTGGTAACCTCACTAATGCCATCCCCCTCAAAGTATTTCGTGTTAACTATTACATCAACCAAATATATATTCACTAATTGTATTTCTCTTTCCTCATCTTATTTTTCTCGTTTTATAGCCAACTACTACGTTCTCGTGTTACCAAATATTCGTACCACTCCCACAGTCTTCCTGTTCGCTCGCTATGACAGCTTGAGGGCTATAAATAAAACTCTGTTCATTTATTTTTTAAATGCCTATCAAAGCCTTTGTTTGATAACAGTTATAGTCAAGTAAAATTTGAGATTTTCGAGAGTTTATAACTGCTGTTAAAAAAAACTATAAGATGTATTAATAGCCAGTTGAACAGTAGAATGATTATGTCTCAAAAAAACCTTCTCGAAATAAAAAGTAATTTTGCCATAGGAAAACCTAATGTTGCTATAATCCTGTATGTATATCAGAAACGATATTTTCACATCCTGTGGAGACACTATTGATGAATGTCCTTAAACAAATACACCAGAATGCGTTTTTTGATGAAAGGATGGGTTCTCCACATACTTGTACATATTATAAAAAACCTTCCTTGGATCCCTGTTTGATTCACACTTCATTAAAAAAAAGCTATCTTTTTATGAGTTAGCTTTATTGGTCAATTGTCAAATATATGTTATGGGAGTATTACAATAAAAATAATAGTACCTACTATGTATACAATTTCCTACTAAGCTTAACAGTCACCTACTTAAAACCATAAAATCTATTATTTTAACAACAATTTTGTAATATCTTCATTTCTTTCCATATAATATGTCCCTTACGCGTATCCCAATTTACCCAAATGCTGAAGCCTTCATAAAGCTAAAAAAGCAATATATATACGAAAAGCAACAACAGCAAGAAGAAGAAGAAGCGGCAGCAGCACGCAGTAATTTTAGAGGTCAAGTTAAAGAAAAAAAGGTAATGTGAACTATGTGCCAATAATGAAACAGAAGAACTCAAGTTTTAGAAGGCGTAAAATGGAAGGATACAGCGGAAGAAAAGATTAACAAAAGATCAGCCAAACTGGCGCGTAATTCCCGTGTTGTAACAACAGACGTATTGTGTAAATCTTGTGGTGAAAGCGGGCATTCATCTGCGAGAAGCAAGCAATGCAAAAACCATAATTACACAATACAAGAAGTAATTGAAAAAAAGATCGGCCTCAATTATCAAAGATACACTATATCCGTACCACTTCGATCTTTTCTCCCTATACCAGATGATGCGTTTAATAATACCCTGAAAAAAATCAAGAGTTTGTCGATGTTCCTTAGAAATGTGATGTATAGGGCACAGCTCTTTATCAACCACTATATCCTTAAATACCCAGATGGCTTGCCGAATGAATTTTTTCAACAAAACTTTTGGTATTCTTTATGTCGATTAATAAATGAAAATATTTCAATTGATGTCTTCAAGCAAAAGTATTCTTCCCATATTCCTTATCTTGAAGAAGTATGGAATGAACTCAGCGGCCTTGAAGGTGTCAGTATGGTAGTAAATAAAGAAGGTCTTACCAACTATGGCCAAGATTTATCGACCGCATGCGAAAGTGTTGCAACATGTTACAACAATTTTTACATAGAAAACTTTGGAAATGTTGTTAATAGCTACTGCATATACATGATTCGTAAAGAATTTCCGGTAAATGAAAATTTGAAATAGACCTTTTTTTTTCTACAACGATTGATACTATCAATTCATAGGACTTGAAGATGCCTTTGATCAAATACATTGTATACAATCATGTATTAGAGATCTTGTTTAGCACCCCATCATCAACTTTACCTGAAAACATTGGAAGTTCTGTAGATAAACAGACCCAAGACAAAATTCGAAACTTTCTAAACCCGTTGATTTTAGAAATCAAAGACCGCTTACCACCAGCTCCTATCACAAAAGAGACATTAAATAACGCCCCTTTCAACATAATGCCTGTTTTTAGACATATATTATCAAAATACGAATCAATAATTGACGCGAACCAACAAATAACACCCGTAGTTCAACTAACAGTGGCTTCACAACAACAGCCTAACTTATTACAGCAAGCAGAGGGTTCAAACCAGCCACGACAGAGGCCCAAAAAAAAGAAAAAAGTATTAAAAAATGAAAACCCAAGGGAGCGTAATAATAAAGATAGACAGTTCCAACCACCGAGACTGTTCAGTTTATTTCCGAATCCAAGCTTAAAATGGCGGTTCATCAAAATTGATAGTCAAAACCTACAAGGTATTTTTGGAAGAAGAACCCATCAACAACAGGAAGAGACTCCTTTTGATTTAACCCAAAGGTCTTTCTTTGAATGTTTTGACTTCAAAAAGTTGAAAATTAAAAGGTAAGCTATGTAAAACGTTCTATGAATAGTATGCATACTTATTTTCAACATGAATAGTCTGGTAGAACTACAATCAATGCATGAAAAAGGCAGGATGTTCTTAAACAGCTTCTATACCGATGGTTATACCTGTAGAGTCTCCTTTTGTAGAAAAAGATATATCAACTCACATTTGGATAAAGTCACACTCACGCTAAATGACTTCAATAGCGAGAGGGTTGAGCAGCTATTTCGAACTTGCACAGTAGATCCTAACCGGAAGGACGTTTTCACATCTTACCATGGAGCAAATGATATAAGGCGTCTCTCTAGCTCTGAATACCATAATATGAACGGAGTTGTCAATCGTCAAAAACTAGAGCAAGAACGAAAGAAGAGAGACAATATTGAACATATTGAAACAAGAATCCCTTCACCCAAAACAACTAATGCTGAAAACTATAAAAAACACATAATGTATATGCTCCAGCACTTTGGAACTTTAGTAAACTTTTACGATTTTCAAACTGCTAGAATACGGTGGTCAAACTATATAGGGAATCGAAAAGCTACAGATCATGCCATCAATATTCTGCTAAACGGTTCTACAAAATACAACAAAAGCAGGAGAAAAAAAACCAGACGAAACAAACGTAAAAGAAGAAAAACGAATAGCAAATACGAACGAGACCTATCAAATACTAAGCACTCAAAAAAAGGGAAACAAGTGATGAGGTACAACTTACATTTTTATTTTTATTTTTTATCTAGAAGCATTGATCTTTTTATTTTTTATAGGGCTCACAAAGAAAGGTTTGAAGAAGGAGACAGAAAAAAGATGCCAATGATTGTATTTGGAAATGGATTGCAAAACAAATCTCATGTCAAATACAAAGGATTGAGGCGCGGGATGACTGATAAGTTGTACAAACAGCTGAAATTGCGTGAAAAATCGGGTGAATTGCTACTGCTTGACATCGACGAGTTTAATACGTCAAAGGTGAAATAAATATATGCTCATTTTGCACAAGTATTAATAACGCATCACTTCTTTTGTAGATATGCAATGAATGTTTCACGAAAAACTTGGAGAATTTGAAGTGTGATGGTCGTAAAATCCATCAGGTATTCAACTGCAAAAATTGCAATATCTTTTGGAACCGAGACGTCCTGGCATCAAAAAATATGTTCACCATTGCTACCTCTATTTGGAGCGGCAATGGATGTCCCAATGTCTTTCAAAGACAAAGCGCCACCTCCAATGTGGTTGCCTCGACTCACTCCGGTGAGTCGACGGCTTAAAGATGACTGCAGGTAAGAAGTCTTCATAAAGAAAAAAAAAAAAGACAATTCTGATTTCCATATAAAATAGGTAAACAAACTTTTAAGCTACAGTTGTGATTCGTCCAAAAAAAAACTAACATTTTCTAAACCCATAATATTTTTTGTCTCAACTCTATTTTTATTTCATCCAAAAAGGGTAAGCAAAGCGTCTAACTTAAGTTTTTGATCCGTCTGAAAAAAAACTGACATCATCTGATTTTAGACTAAAATCCTGTATGCATAGATGTGATTTATCATAAGACAATGAAGGCCATCCAATTGAATCAAGTATCAATTTTGACCCATTCATTCAGCAACTGAGCTATGAAGACATCCCTATCACTGCAATGAAGAATCGACAATTAAAGATCATGTTCAGCTTTAGCACAAATTCACAAATCACAAATATAAACAATAGCAACTGGAAAGCTTTTATTAGGAGTCCCATGCATCATATTTCCAGAAATGTATGGTACAGACTTCTTCATAGCAAATTATCCACCCGATCCAACTTGCATAGTCTTATCCCAACACTTGTAGAAGATGAATCTTGTCAACTGTGTAAACTTCCAGAAACAGAACAGCATATGCTCTTTACTTGCATACAGAAACAAGACATATGGCAAGCAGTTTTCAAGAAATACTTATCTAACCCTAAAGATCCTCACTGCAGCTCAATATTCCAGGATTTATCTACACTTAGGCTTTCCAAGTATTACATCCTGCACTACCATGACAAGTTTACAATATATGATTTTTTTGCCACAGTTATTCGATTCATTTGGAAAGCTCACTGGCAACAATTCTTTGAACAGACGCCTATTTTGGAAGAGATTGTCATCAATCAAACCCAAAAAGAACTATTGAAACTATCTGCTTACAATTCCTTATGCTAATATCTTCTGTATTTTCGTGACAAGTCACTGTTTTATACACTTGCTTCACATTTAATCATCTACTCTGATGAGTTTTAATAAACATTAAAATTTTCATCCATAAAAAAAAAAAAATGTGATTTATCATAAAAAAAGAAAAAAAAGAAAATACATGTGATTTATTACTATCTTTTGTATTTTCGCGACAAGTCACTGTTTAATACACTTGTATCGCTCTTAATCTTTATCTTCTGATGAGTTTTAATAAATATTGAAATTCTCATCCATAAAAAAAAAAATACATGATTTTATTGGACTATGTACAGAATAAGGTATTTAATGCGGATAATAACTGGAAGGTGGATGGGAAAATCTCTTGTTGACTTCATCTTCAGTAAGTTTTCTTGTTACAAATGAAATGTCACTCATTGTTCTCTGAGAGTATTGATTTGGATATTGTCTTCCCATTGTTTTAAATTTGCGAACATGAATACACATTACGAGTAATAAGATCAGTGGCAAATAGACGAATAAACTTTCAAGTAGAATCCATATAGATATATGATAATCATCTCCTGCTCCATAGCGTATCCAGCCCAATAAACACATACCCATCATTGACATTGAGAACAGTAAAGGCACAATACGTAAAAAGAATAGATCATCCCTATTTTGACGAACGTTACCAAACCTTGAGCTCTTCCATATTACAAAGCAATTAATAATCGTAAGAATCCATAAAATTGTAATACAGATAGGCATTGCCACGCTTTGTACGGTTGAAGTAGATATTTGAATAACAATACAGCATACAATAATTATAGCATAGACCAACAAAACGATTACGCTTGTCCAATAGTTCCAGGGACGAAGGGAATGCCTTTCTTGTGCTCTTGGGAATCCCTCCGACTTTTCAGAATCTCTTAAATAGATACTACGCCAACGTTCTCGGTTATAAAGCGCAGCAGCTACGTGTCGAATGAATAATATCTGAGCTTCCATAATTCCAAGGAGCACCAAGATGGATATCACAGGTAATACATTCAACACAAGACTTTTACTGGACCAATCTGATGTTAATGTGAATCCATAATGTGCGCTAAGCATAACGATTAATGCTATACTTGTCAAGAGGCCAAAAAGGACAAAAGGAAGTAATAAAAGATTATGACAACAGCGTGCTGCCAATATGATAGAAAGTACAGCAAAAAATACAGTATAAATTATCCAAGCTACTTCTTGTGCTGACAACATGGATAAGAACAGAAAGAAAAGAAGAAACTAAGGAAAGGATCATTTGTTTATGTAAAAAAAAAAAAAAAGCAATGCTAAAAAACAGCTTTCTAAAAACAATAGTTTTGGCCAAGCCTATCTTTTTTCCTTTTCTAGTAAAGTTTTTTGCTCTTCCGTTTCTAATAATAAGCTATAACTCTATTTTTATTTTTGACATCTGATTTTTAATTGGTTAAAATAAAAATAATTAAAATTCGGGCCAAGACTAAGAAAAGTTGATGTCATGTCCATTTAACGAACTCTGGTTTATACTCTAATTCATCAACAAATTAAATTTGACCATCTTAAATCTTTAAGCAGAGAGGAAGAAGTCGATGATTTTAAAAGCTTTATACACCATTTTCAGAAAGTAAATTCGCATTTTTACAAACTTTATAATGCAATATATACAAAAAGCGTTAAGTAAACGCAATATTTATTCCTGAAAATAGTGTATGTTTTAAGAAAAATAAATAGATGAAATGGCTATTTCGGACAGTGATTGATTGAGATTATTTTCTGTGGTTTTATTTATTATAATGCACACATCAAAGAGTAGAAATCTTCTACCAAACTTATTGTCACCTTCTACAATGAGTTACACGGAAACAAATAGAAAAATAAAAGGTATAATTTACTTATGTTGTAGGTGAATATAGTTAGATTTCAGGTCGATTATACTAAACCTGCTAAAGTTTTTTATTTTTAAAAAAAAAATTAAGGTAAATCAATTTGAAATGCCCCAGGAGAATATTATCTAGTAAAAAAAAATAATGTCTAAAATGGACATATTCTAGTTACTCGCGTTTTGTTTTTGCAGTACATTTAGATAAACTTGTACAAGTTAAGCAGCTGTAATTCTATAAAAGAAGCATGTACACTATTTATTGAGATAAAAAATAAATGCGCTAAGGCAATTTTTTTTCTTTAAATTTTTCTTATGAAATAAACAGGCTTTAACATTGGGAAATCAAAGAATTTGAAGGTTTTGGAGCAATATTCTTTTAATTTCAAGTCTAGAAAGAACTATTCTATAGACCATAATCAATAACAATAACAAAAGCAATGGTTTGTGCTACTTTTCACAAAGGCTTTGAATTGTTTCAGCCACACTGAATTTGCATGACTACAGTATGCTGAAAGTGAAATCAGCAACATGTTCAACTCTTGATATCAAATTATTCTAATTATTTGAACATAATGTTTAGTAAATAAGCAACAAGGTATTATAGGTATAGCCGCTTCTAATTTGTTTGTAGTATTAAACTCGAATAAAATTCACAAACTATAAAAAAAAATGACTGCATTATTGTAAATAAAGCTGTTAATGTTAATCCATTGACAATGGAGAGAAAGGCATATATAGCAAATATAAATGCTTATTTCTAGTGACATCAGCTTTCTTTTGGCAGCTAAATGTTTTTAATAATAGTAATTGAAAAGTGTATAAAATACAAATAAAAAAAGCTGTAACTTGTTAGCTATAAAGTTTTAATAATAATTTACTAATGCAAGGATGATAATTTACTGAAGGGAAAGTCAAAGCTTCATACAATATATAGATTTGTACAAATTGGCCATAAATTAATGCAGGGTTTTGAATTATACAAAATGCTCTAAGCGTCAGGGCATGCAACACAATCACAATCGTCTTCTTCTACCATTTGATTTTTTAATTCTCTTTCCATAATTTCTACATAATCGCCAACTTTGCCTTGATATGGTTGTAATCTAAGTTCGTCATGAACAATGGCCAAGCATGTAGACAAATATTTGTGAATACGGGGAATATATTCTGTGATCTCTGGTGGCATCATTATTTGCACTTTAGAAATATTCAATAACAACTGCCAAGCGTTAATCAAAACTCGCATGTCAAAATAACAGTCAGTCGACCTTGACCGAAGATATTTAATTAAGCGAACAGTATTGAAGGCGGCATGAACTCCTGTTATAACAATATGCTTCTGAATGTGGGATTCATGTGGTCCTAGAAATGATTCTACCATTGCAAAGTATTCTTCATCAGTACCTTCAAAATCAATCTTAGCACGAAGTTCTAATATCTTTTGTATTCTTCTCCTCCATTTTCTGCTGATATTTGCATTTTTTGGAATATTTCCGCCATTCCAATGCATTTTTAATAATTTCCATTCATTTTCAGGTTGCGGAATTGCTTTAGGGAGGTAAGACTGTGCCATGATAAGCCATTCTTCATAAATAACTAGTGTAGTCAAAACAGGTATAACGCTGTGGGAGCATTCTCTTTCTAATGTACTATAAAATTCTTGACAGCTAATCGTTGAATCAAACAAAGGAAGGGACAGTCTAAACTCAAGTGGTAAAACTTTAGTGTACCAATGTCTCATTGCCATCTCCACCTGATGTCCAATTAGACCCACAAGGTGATACAAATCACTTGAATAAGCACACTTGCTAGCTTTATGTTCAGTTCTTTGTAGAAGTAATATGTACGAATGCATTTGGGCAAACCACTTTTCCTGAATTGAGTCATCTTCAGCAATTTCCCATTTTCCTTCTTCAGAGTGAGTTAGTGTACAGTAAGGTAGATTTGTTTCATCTTTTTTCATATCTGGAAGTTGGGCCCTTGTAATTTCTTCAAATGTCTGTACACGACGCAAATGATTCAACAAGCGACTAAAATGAACAGCTTCTCCTTTCTCTTGTAAAAAAGTTGCGCCTTTTCTTTTCATCTTGAATATAGCCACATATTTCGGCTGTAAGACCACTGAAATTCGTTCGGCCATATCAGTATACAGTTTGCCCTTTTCAAACTCAGAAATAGTGAGTGTGTAGACTGCCATGAAAACGTAAGCAGTAAAGCTTTCCAAGTTGAATTGATCAAATGAGGCTTCTAAAGCATCACGAGCCAGGTAAAGTAAAATTTTCCATATCAACCAAAGAAGCAGAAGG
>NW_027137840.1:1110905-1118168 GCF_000149305.1 Rhizopus delemar RA 99-880
TTCAGTGAACATGCAGTGACTATGTATTTTACACTGACATTTCTCGGTGCAGTAAAAATACGTATTGATTGTGCGACGTTTTTACATTGAGTTTTACCATACTTTTGGCGAATCAACATAACAAGTTGGTCGACTATATTATCCTGTTTAATGCAATTTTTTATTACTGGAGGAATGCTTGATCCGTACTCCACAGACTGCAGCACACAATAAAGATTATTAAACAGATCCGAATAATTGTTGATATGCGTATCAATGCAAAAGTCTCCTTTTTTCACATTAAGCACCCACGGTTGTGTTTCTCTCTCTCCTTTTTTTAAAATTGCCTGTGTGCCATTATCTAAAACAGCAATCAGCTTTGAATGCTGGGCAGGTTGGCTTGAAAAGCTGAGAGCGGTTGAAGGTGATGAAGGGAACTCATCAGTCATACTTCCATCACTGTCATTAGTTAAAGAAGGTGTACTACTTCCTTGATTCTTCATGCGTTTCATTGTTTTTTCCATGTTTGCTATTTCAATTTCTAACGACTCCGCTTGCTTTAAGAGTTCTGTTTGTATTGCAATCTGAATGAACTCTTCATCAACAGGAGAATGCGAGCTTGAGTATACACAATCGATATCAAACTTGTAGCATCTGGATCGTATACCTTTGATAAGTAAAGATTATTTGAATGCCTAAATTTTAACTAACCTTTCACAGGGTTTTAAACCATTGCATTTCCGTTTCTGATTTCGACACTCTAAATTATATTTTAAGCATTTTAATTTTTTGATTAATGTCCTAAGGCTTATCTACCTTCGCATGGAACTTTCTTCATTGTCATGCTTAAAGAAAAAAATTCCCAAAAAGTAAAATAATTAATCCGTTACTGCGTGTTTATAAACTGTTTAGCCTTTAAGCCAATTTCTCTTACAGAATATGGGAAAACTATTTTGCCGGGCTTATTTTAAGTAGAATGAACTGTGATTTTTTATATTTTATTCGTTGTTGTTGTTATGCTCCTACCTTGATAGTTATAAAGAGACTTATCATTCAATGGAATAACAAATTTCGTCTTGTGATGAAAGGATTATCTGCTTATGGAAACCCATCGTGTATTCAATTTGTTACAGTGCAAACATGTTCTATACCAAAAGTTAAAAACACTAATTGAAAATAATCAACAATATTGACTATATATAGCTTCAAAATATATCTACCGGTTTTTATCGTCTATTTGCAAGGAGAATTGATGCTTTAAAATATCGAAAAATAAAGCTGGAAACTCATACCTTTAAGAATTTAACAACTTATATTCCAAGATAAAAATATGCATGAAGTATGTTTTTTTCTTTACTTACTAGCAATTAACTCCAAAGCTGAAATTTGCTTAATCTTAATAGCATTCTTTATTGATGACATAAATAATGTTCAGGTTGGTGATAGAAGAGCAGGAGTTATGGTAGTAACTCTTCAATTTGCGCTTTTATTTATTCAAAATTACAGAAAAATAATAAATGCACAAACATGCATACCTTATCCTTTTCAAACCAAGAAACGAAACTTTTTTTCATCACTTTTTTAATTTATAATAATAAAAAAAATTATTCATAAAATGAAAAAGAGTAATAAAGATACGGTAGGACCAAATATACATTATCATTTTTTTTAGTTATAAATATCCAGAGTTCATGTACTTTTCACTATGTAGATATTATTGTATACATTTCGAAGCTGACTATGTACTATATATATTATGCAGTAAGCTGTATATTAAGTATTATGAAGACCTATTCATAATTTAATACAAGAACGTGCTCCTGTATCGACTGTTTGCTATAACGTTAAATAAGTCCAAATTTGTACACAGTTATACAGTTCAATAAAAAAAATAATTATTTGTTATTCTGCAATGAGCTGCTTTATCAAGTCAGAGAGGATAGAGAAAGAAGAGAACCGGACAGAAACTAAGAAGCTTGAATAGTCAACTAAAAGAGGACAGTAGAGGGTGGCGTTAAGGATTTGAAGTTATGAACTGCAAATAGGACTTAAAATAGCTGATAAGCAAGAACGAAACAAAGATAAGTAAAGATAGGAATAGACGTACAGTCTAATAGAGAGAATGATACTTGATAATTGACTGATACTTTATTAATAACTACAGGTGTGTATTTATACAAAAGTCAGAAACGCAATTTGACAAAAGAATGAACTCAGATTATTGAGTTTTCAGTTAAAGGATGTTAAGAGACTTTAATGTTATTTTCGAGTTTATATTTAATTCTGATCAATGAGTGATCTTGCCAAAGTAGTGAAAACCAAACAAGTCAGAAGTTATAGAACTTTTTAGATAGAAGAAAGAAAGATGTCCTTTATTAAGTGTGTTTTTTGTGTCTATTTATACACTACCTCAAAAAATTGATCATTTTGAACCGCCTTTTGCTCATTTTGTAAATTAACTGCTTCATATTATTTAGGCTAGGGGGTTTTAGGTAAAAGGTAGTATAACAACAAAGATAAAGAAATACTGTGAGGGTATTTCTGGGAAGTCACAGTCTGACTCAGTCTCCAGATTTATCGTTTTTGGGCGGGATTGAGAATAGTAAGGAATTTTTTTTTTTTTTTATGGATGAACATTTTAATGTTTATTAAAACTCATCAAAGAGTATAAGGATTAAGAGCGATACAAGTGTATTAAACAGTGACTTGTCGCGAAAATACTGTGGTATTTACACATGTAATAAAGTAATAATGTAAGTTACTACGAACAATGGTCCTCCAAATTAGGAATATCGGACATTGTATTACGCCACTTCCAATAAAATCCCGATCCACTCCAGAATATTCTAATAAGTTCCTGATCAGGATTAATAATTACTTCTTGATAAGAAGATGTTAAACTATGCCAATCACGTAAATAACTCATCGTCTAATATCGATTAATAATCAATACACATACACTGTAAATATTATTATTTAGCCGTGATTAGAAAAGTATAAATACACTCATATTTTTAACTTGAATAAAGGACAATCTACTTTGAGTCTCACTTATTTTTATATTTGTTGATTGACTTAGTACTTTTTATATTATAAAACCTCAAATATCACAAATACAAAAGAAATTAGCATAGAGAAGTGTGAGCAGATAGTTTCAATAGCTCCTTCTGGATTTGATTGATGACAATCTCATCCACGACAGGAGTCTGTTCAAATAATTGTTGCCAGTGGGCTTTCCAAATGAAGCGAATGACTGTAGCAAAAAAATCATAGATTGTAAACTTGTCATGATAGTGTAAGATGTAATACTTGGATAATCTAAGTGTGGATAAATCCTCGAATATTGAGCTACAGTTGGGATCTTTAGGATTTGACAAGTATTTCTTGAAGGCTGCGTTCCACAAGTCTTGTTTTTGAATACAAGTCAAGAGCATATGCTGCTCTGTTTCTGGTAGCTTGCACAATTGGCAGTAGTCGTCATCTACCTTTGCTGGGATGATTCTATGTAAATTGGCGCGAGTGGATAATTTTTTACGAAGAAGTCTGTACCATAGATTCCTAGGAATATGGTGCATAGGGCTACTGATAAAAGCTTTCCAATTGTTATGACTTATATTTGTGATTTGTGAGTTTGAGTTGAAGCTAAACATTGTCTTTAGTTGACGATTCTTCAATGCTGTTATATTGATATCTTCATAGCTCATCTGTTGAATGAATGGGTCAAAGTTGATATTTGGTTCAGTTGGATACTCTTCATTGTCCAATTCAAGATCATGCTGTTCAGCTGATAATAAAGATGCAAAATACGGCTTGAAGGTAAGGTTTCCAGTAAGGACAGCATTTTTGATTTTTTGTAGAACATTGGGAGAGCCACAATGTTGTCTGCTTTTGAACTGTATACCATTTGAAAGGAAATCTTGTTCAAAGAAATGATATGCTTTTTGTGCTTGAAGAAACTTGCTAAACTTGAATTTCTCTTGTGGGTCTTCTTCGCATATATCTTTGAAGGGAATGAGTAGACTAGTTTGTGATGATATTGTCGAGTCATTTTCGGTAGGTAAACGAGGACAGGAGTCCAAAGCACTAAACATGGGGATTAGTGGATGGAGGCCTTTTGTCAGGATTAATTATAGACCCGTACACAATATTAGAATCCCTTAACATTCTTTAGTTGAGAGCTTAATAAGTCGAGTTAATTCTTTTATTAAATTACATTCCTCATAATAGTATAAATACCCATAATCTTTTATTAAATAAACATCAGTCAATTATCAAGTATTATTCTCTCTATTAGACTGTCCGTCTATTCCTGTCTTTACTTATCTTTGTCTCGTTCTTACTTATCAACTATCGTAAGTCCTATTTGCAGTTCACACCTTCAAGCCCTTAACGCCACCTTCTCTTGTCCTCTTGTAGTTGTCTATCCAAGCTTCTTAGTTCCTGTCCGGTTCTTTCTCTCTCTCTCTCCTCTCTGGCTTGACAAAACAACTTCATTACACCTTTCATGTTGCCGTATAATCTGGAATGTTTGAATATCAAATGGATGACGTGTGAGGGAGCATCAAAGGAAAATTGCAAAGTAAGTATCAACATCTTGTACAGGAAGTCTGGTATCCTTTGACGACATTTTAACAGCAATGGATTGATATATTGAAACTAGAAAACCTTTTGTTGAACTTCTACATTCAATAATGAGACACTACCTTTGTTTTTCGGCTGTTCTAGAGTTGTCCGTGCAATCCTGGGAAACAGGTTGTGAGTCACGAATTGATACACAATAGAAGACACCTTGTTGTAAAAGCTTTTTGGGAGACTTGCAATTCGCAGAAAATGCCACAACTTGGAGAGTATGAGTGTATTAGCAATGTGTGCCCTGTCATAAACGGAAAGTTGACGCTGTGAATGAATGTTAACCAAGCTTTCAAGCTTGCGGATGGTTTCTTTATAGAATATAGTTCGTTGATCGTTGGTGAACCATATTGGGTATCCAAGGTACTTGATGTAGCCTAATGATTGAGAGTCAAACCACCTGAGACCATTATGAATGATTAGTTCATTGAGTTTTCGATTGTTGAATGTGGTTCTGTTAAGGATACATAAGATTATAGTCACTTTATTTTAATAAAAGGAATCAAATATGTTCCTGAATAATATGCTGACATAACTTGGAATCATTTATAACATTATTCCCAACACAGATCAATAAAAGACTTTGATTAGATTTTTATATTAAGCTTTATTCATATTAACTTCACTGTTATGTTCACAAAAATAAGAATGGAGATTTCAATAGGACCCAAAATTATATATGATTTTATTTAATAATATATGTCCAGAGTTTATATACTTTTCACAGTGTAGATATTAATATATGTACTATGCGGATGGCGAAATGCCCACAGCCTTATGCAGATGGCTAAATGTTATATTCTATTATGCAGATCTTTATATAATTTAATATAAGCACTTGCTCCTCATTCACCAGTCTATTTTGGTAGATATACATACATATTAATAAAACTACATTTCCATATACTCACACTATCAATCGTTAATAATGCTTGATTGCTATACAATGATTATCTTTGGAGCACAACATTCACATAGTCAAATATATGACGTGGTTGTAAAATAGTTTATTGATGATATGAGCATGTTGAATAAGGAATGACAATTACTTACCGGATCATCATTAATCATGGAAACATTTGTCCTAACTGAGATATTATTATTAGCCATAATATCCAATCACGGAACTAGAGGATTTTATATTCATCCATACCGTCTCCTAAATAGTCCTACATCCAGAGCTATCTGAAACCATCCCAATAGCATAATTGACAATACAAGCTAGGAACAGGCTAAACTAATAATTAGAAATAGTAATCATCTATTCTGTCGAATTGATCATAAATCTGTCCTAATTCTTTATCCGTATCATGTCTATAAATACTCTCACTTTTTACATGTAGAATTTATCATATTCAATCTTAGTTATCTTAACTTAATAAAGAGATACCAAGTTCTAACAGTATTTCTTTATCTTTGTTGTTATACTACTTTTACCTAAAACCCCCCTATCCTAAACATAATCAGGTTCCGATATAGTATTTAGAACGCTGATAGGACAACAGGGGAAGATTGGCTATTGCAGAAGTCTCACATTTATAATAGAGATCCGGTTAGACTATAACTCCGTAGTATCCAAGTTTATCCATGAATGTTCACTTTATTAATTGTGTGGATACAACACTTTGAAATTTTTCTTGTATTTTTTTTTTCTTATTTCAAAAGCTTGCTCGTTTTCTATTATAATGCCTAACAAAAATCTTTACATTTGTGTTTGCCCTGAAGTTTGTGCCATCAAGGCTAATGGCTATGATATTGTTAAAAAATCAACTTTTGAACGCCATGAAGTAACTCGACAGCACTCGACAGTTTACTCAACGTACCCAGTTCACCATTTACACGGCCAACACGGTATGAATGTTACTTTTAGTTGTAATAAATGTATCCTAAGACTTCTTAAATAGTAACCGATGACATGTTGACGATGTTTGGCCAATCTGAAAGTCAAATTACTGAAGCCATGGAAGTTGATTCCAGTAGATATAAATTTCTATTAGCTGTTAAAATACAGCAACATAATATACTACTCATTTCAATTCATTAGGTACGAATTTAGAGGAAATAGATGACAATGGTGAAACTGTTGTAAACATAGTTATTTTCTATAAGATATCAGCTATATTAAAATAAATAATGATACACAAAAGATTAAACTATGATTGAACAATTCCACACTTTTCCAAATTTAGAACAATAAGATCAGTATTTGTCATCCTAGCGAGTCTAATCAATTGTCAACCCCAAAAGTAATTAGATCAAAGTTAATTGACTGGTTATTATTTCTATTGTTCAACTTCAGATGCATATATTAGAACATCGACAAGCTTTAGCTTAATCATTGGTTCTTCAGCACGACATCGTTGCCGAGTCTATATCTTTTATATCTACGCTCACAAAGAATATAAATAGATGCCAACTTTTTATCCATTAAACGGGGCTCTTTTGCAATATAAAGAAATCTGCAATAAAGAAGGATTTTAATTTTATATTGCTGCTATTGTTTTTTTGTTTAATTTTTTATTTAATCTTACGATTAAAACAGTCTGTTTGAGATCGTTTACTTTCTCCTCTGGCAGTCATTTATGCATGCAATAGACGAGAGGGTAAAAAAGAGAAATAATTTAAACAAAGGAATATAAATTTAAAATAAAGGAA
>NW_027137840.1:1118268-1143748 GCF_000149305.1 Rhizopus delemar RA 99-880
TAAATGCAGATAGCATTCTATTCACGTCAAAAGTGAGAAAAATTGTGATGGCAACCGCTTGGGTCGTATTAAAATTCATTATTTCAAACGTATGTAAACAAGTAAAAAATACAGGATGTTTAAAATACTACCTTCAGCAGTATTAAATTCCACCAATAAACATTGCCCATATCCCAAAATTGACAAATAAATGCCCTTCCTATTGTGGCACAAACAGTCAAAGTTTGAGATAGTTTGGTGCAGTATCCATAGACAAGCAGCTGTAAAACATGAATTTTGCAATTCCTTGCAGCATTTTTTTGACCTACTGTACCTGCCTTCAATTAGAATAATTTTTACTTTAACTTAAAACTGAAATAAAGATCAGTCTCAAAAAATACTCAAACTGTTCCTTTATTTTTGTTTACACCTTTTCTTTTACTACCTAAACCATTACACAACATAAACCACTCGCTTTATTTTTTTTCAATAAAATAATATGATTAACATAAGTCTTCAGTCCACTCTATTTTTTAACACTCAAATTCAACTTTAACATATAGTAAAATTATATGTCACTCATAGTGAATTCAAATGGCTTAGAATGTAAAATTTATTTGTTTCCGTCTTAAAAAATTAAGTTCATTTTTGCAAAAACTGTTGTACCATCCCGTTAATTTTTTTTATTTTTCGTAAAATTATTTTCGGACTTTCGTTAAATTGTTTGTCCAAACCGCAAAGTCTCGGTAAAAGTCCTGTATTTCCCTACTACTATTATGGTTCTTTCCGCTATTAATCACGACATTACTGGCAAGGCTAATAATCCTCCTGGGGTAGCCGATTCCCGCCATAATCCTAACAACAAACCGTTTGAATTCAAAACATGGGCGCAAACAGTTAAAAACCAAAAACGAAGTGTCTCATTTCGCAACAAGCCAGATGTTAATAACGTAGCTAATCATGAAAGTCAAACAGTTTTTCTTCAAGCTATTGATAAACACCCTATCGTTATTGCCGCTTCAGAATTTGAAGGCTTGAATTTTAAAGATACAGTGCCTCACAAAACCCTTCAAGTGTTTTGGTTTTTTTCGTTTTTTGCTTGTCACCGAGTATTAAGTACAGCAATTGGTAGCATGCCATACCTCATTTGAAAGCCACGATGATAGGGTACTTGGATAATATTCAAACTCCGAGTTTCATGTAATGACCGTGGAGTAATAGCATTTTAAAAACAGGCACACACTTGAAGGGTTTTGTGGATTTTTTACACTACCTCAAAAAATTGTTCATTTTGAACCGCCTTTTACACATTTCGTACTGAATCTGCTTCGCATAATCCCCAATCAGCGCTCAGCACAAACCATTATGAAACACTGCTTCTCAGCTATTTACTACACTGTAAGCATATCACGTGCTATGCGTAAATGCTGGAAAATATCCAATCAAAAATCAAAATCAAAATGAACAATTTTTTGGGTTTTTTTGAATATGAACTAAATTTACGCCTATGTTCCCAAATAAAATAGGACTAACTCGTGACTGCTATCATAATTTTTACCCGTGACTACTTCTGCTATTCCAAGGCAGCCCTGGTCGATTTTGTTTTTTTTGCTTTCCCATTGTAATCTCTCATTGCTCCATCTCGACATTTCAAGTAATGGTAAATTGCGAAATTTCAGAAACCCAACGAAATGCAATTATTTCTGCTTTAAGAAGAAGAAAGTCGTACGATGCTATCAGCAACGAGTTACATGTTTCTAAAGGGTCTATTTCGAACATTGCGAAAGAAGTAGACCATCACTCCGTATTGCAAGCAGGTCAACCCAAGAAACTTAACATATACGACGCGCGCCTTGTATGGCGCAGGTTCAATGCTGGTGTGTACAAGACCGGAGAGCTCGCTGCCAGAGACTTAAGTGGCTTAGGTTCGGATATTTGCAGCCAGACCGTGCGAAACCTTCTTAAAAGCTCCAAATTTCAATTTCGACGAAAACCAACAGCTCTTCCTTTAACGCATTCTTCCCAAAAGGCGCTCCTTCGGTTTGCCAAGAAGCATATAGGTTGGACAGAGGAAGCCTGGAAAGGAGTAGTCTTTAGCGACGAAACAAAAATCAATCGCTTGGGTTCAAATGGTAAACAATGGACTTGAGTACAAGAAGGAAGGCCTCTGCAGGATCACAACGCCAACCAAACTTATGAGCATGGAGGCGGTAGTATACTACTTTGGAGCTGTTTGACAGCAAACGGAGTTGGATATATCACTCAAGTGCTCGGAGGTTTAGATTCAGAGCTGTATTGCAATATTATGACGGAGGATATGCTCTCTTCATTAGAAGAATACGATATGTCAAAGGATGACATTATACTTCAACATGATAACAATCCAAAGCATACATCTAGACTAACACAAAAATGGTTCGTAGATAACAAGGTGCAGCTACTGGATTGGACAGCATATTCACCCGACTTAAATCCTATAGAGAATTTATGGAATTACTTAAAAGTCCGGCTGTATGCTTATGAAACTGCACTCTTAAGTATGAAAGAACTATTTGAACGGGTTGCAGATATTTGGTACAATGAAATTACAAAGGAATACTGCGAGCAGTTCGTATGCAGCATGCCGCAAAGACTACAACTGTTTTAAAAGAAAAGGGCGGTGAGATTAATTATTAGCTAATAAAATAAAAAATGTCGACAAAAACCCAAAAAATTGTTCATTTTGATTTTGATTTTTGATTGGATATTTTCCAGCATTTACGCATAGCACGTGATATGCTTACAGTGTAGTAAATAGCTGAGAAGCAGTGTTTCATAATGGTTTGTGCTGAGCGCTGATTGGGGATTATGCGAAGCAGATTCAGTACGAAATGTGTAAAAGGCGGTTCAAAATGAACAATTTTTTGAGGTAGTGTAAAAAATCCACAAAACCCTTCAAGTGTGTGCCTGTTTTTAAAATGCTATTACTCCACGGTCATTACATGAAACTCGGAGTTTGAATATTATCCAAGTACCCTATCATCGTGGCTTTCAAATGAGGTATGGCATGCTACCAATTGCTGTACTTAATACTCGGTGACAAGCAAAAAACGAAAAAAACCAAAACACTTGAAGGGTTTTGTGAGGCACTGTAGAAGCCTTAACCTTGTTCTCAGAGACCAATTTCCTAAAGGCATAGACCTTAGGGAAAGAAAAGTTGGTAGAGCCCATCAGTACATTGAGCTTAATTTTGATAATGAAGAAGATAAGATGGAAGCATTGAATAAGGAGTTTTTGATTCTCGGTAGAAAAATCAAAGTACAAGCAACGATGGATAAAAATTCGGATGTGATCAGAATAGGGATCACCAATATTCCTTATGAAAAGGATGACAAGTTGAAACCGTTGATGATTCAGTTATTTGAGAAGTATGGGAGCATGTTGTAACTAGGACTCCATCATACAGTGGATGGTGGTTGGTTTAATGGCAGAGGGTATGTTACTCTTGTCAAGGATAAAACAAAAAGTTATGAGTCTCTTACACCCCAAATTCCATCTTGGGAACAAGATCACTATTTACATATTGTCTGGAGCAATATGAAGCCCATTTGCAATCTTTGCCATGTTGATGATCATACATGGGTGAATTGTCCAGTTCTTCTTCGTAGAAAAGAAGCTTGCTTTATCTGTGAGAGTACTCAACATTTAAAAGCCCAATGTCCTGATGCCCCTTGGAATCGTAAAAGAAAACAAGTGGCAACCCACCGCTCTAGGGTGATGAAAGCTAATGTAGAGCAGATGAATACCGAAAAAGAGACGGTTATATTGAGTAACCTTCAAGAAATGGATACGGAAATGTCAGAAGAAGATAATAGTAAGCCCGACAGTACATCTGTAGCAGAAGACAAAGATGATTTTCTGGAAGCCATTTCTACTTTAGACTCAGTAGATGAAGAGAACATTGACAATAGTACCTTATCTACTCCAATCGATGAAGATTTAAATCAGAGGAAAACGGGCAGAAAAGAAGCCGCCAAGAGGTTCCTGCACCCACTTGTCACATTTAATAGCCTCTCTATGAATATGCAGAAACGTAACAACTCGGAAGCATTTGTTATATAATGGTTTAAATAATAAAGGAAAAGGTAAAAACAAAGATCAAGAAACAGTTTGGGTACTTTTTGAGACTGATCTTTATTTCAGTTTAAGTTAAAGTAAAAATTATTCTAATTGAAGGCAGGTATTTATATCTTATTGAGTGAGTGGCTTGATATCTTCTATTGTTATCGTTCTTCTAATATTCAGGTACTTTAGCAAGTGTTATCTATAATTATGATTATGAAAACTTTTCATTTGTTCTTTTGTATGCCTGTCATAGATTATCTTTTATTCTGGGAATTCCTCACTGAATTGAATAACGTTATTTTACGCGTTATTTCAATTATGTGAAAGATTAGCAATATTCCTGACATTGGATTGGATTTGGTTATTTTAGTTGATACTTCTTCTTATCAAAGAATTCTCATGAATACAATACATATTCTAAAAGAACATGTTTAATTGGAATTGATTGTATGATCTTATTTAAATAAACTTGTATTTTATTTTATTTTAATTATGATCTTGTATTAAGACTTATATTTATTAATATCAACTACAATCAGTTACTGTTGTACAACATTTTTTTCTGTTTGGTGTGCTGGCACATTGGGTGAACAATGCGTCCAGAGATCGTCTTCTTGATGTATCCTGTGAGGGTAGAAAATAATGGGTAAGAAAAATAATGTCGGCCAATTGTGACTTCCATTCATTCAATTCCCGATGCGGTGAAGCTGATTATTTTCCTTTCCCCTTATTTTCGTTTACATTTTCTTCAATAACGTCCGTTAGAATTATCCAACCACACCGAAAAGCATACCATTCGAATCGCCATGAAAAGTAGCATCGTGATTTATCCAAGAATAAAAAGGAACAAGAGAGGACGAGACTCGATAAAGAGATTGTTTTATTTAATAAGAAAATTGTACTCTATTTATACTTTTCATATGTAATAGACGAAGATAAAAAGAAATAAAAAAGCACCAAAACGATAATTACTTTGAGATACTTTTTATTCTTGATTATATCCAAGTTAAAGTTGTCCTTTTTTCAATCAGGATTTAGGTGGGATATTTATATTCTTTTGAATGATAATTCATGGGGACGATTGAGTTAAATCAATTGGTTCTTTCTTGATGTTTCATTCTGGATTGGGGCATTGTCATCATATCTTGTTCCATGGAATCTTATCTTGTATAATTATATTATAAATCGTTGTTCTAAGCTACTAGTGTTGCATTTATAAATAGTCATCCATGGAATCGTTGTTTAAGACGGCACTTGTATTTTGTTCCTGAATGGTTATTGGGTTTGAGTAAACTCGGTTACTAAATAAGTACAGAAAGACTGAAACCTAATAATGGAGACAACAGGAGCTATTAAGGCACCAATCGGATTATCGATAGGATTATTTCTCAATCATTCGTTTAGATCAATAAAGTTACTATGCAAGAAAAACAATATTCTATTCTGACATACATAGTCTCAATGCAACTTAATACATTGGATCATAAAAGAGATTATGCAAAGACTCATTACTATAACAAGTTGGTATTATATATGCAAGACATTCATTACTCTTTATGATATAATTCATCGTCAGATCTTTATGATTCAACTATGCTAGTGTTGGAGATGTTTGGTTTATAGCATAATTTATTATTTTATTATGTCTACCTATAACATCATACACGGATAATATTTCATGTCATGGATTAATAATTAATGAGTATGATCTAGCTGATGACAAATAGATAAGGGTTACGTGTTCTTCTATTGTTATATTTGTCATAGAATATTCGTATATGATTGACTGCGGCTGACTGTGATTTAGTTCCTGGATTTAATATAGTTTAACCGTGCAATTACGCAGCATCTTATCCTTGATGAAGATTATCCGAATCAACCTGTAGCCTATCTATTGGATATATTTTACATGTAGCTTATTAATACTGTTTTCATATCGAGTTATGAATGATGGATACATCACATCGTTTGAATACAAAATCAGCTTTAAAAATCAAAAAGGAATCAAAGGCGACTCCCGACAAAAATACGTCTTCGTCATAGTGATATATGCTTTTCCCCTGATTATGCTTTACCTTGAATAGCTTGAAATTTAAAACAGTAACCAGGAAAAAGAGAACTAGTATTGACTTTAAAGGCGTAAAGTAAGTGTAAAAAGAAATATAATAAAAAGAAAAGAGAAGACTGTATATCCTTTATTCAATAAAAATCAAACATCCTTTTATACTTTTCATTGGCTGCTAGCCACTCCGTTATACATCTACAATTTAATGGGACCACCATTATTCTTCAAAAAATACATAAGGCCACCATTACCATCTTCATTAGCGACTGATCAAGCATTAGGATAAGGACCCTCACTACGGCGCAAGGTTTACTTTCTGAAGTTATTTTACTCTTTATAAATCGTTTTGATTACCAAAAATGTTAATTTTTTATTGTTTTTTCATTGTCCTCCACATTATTTTTTTAAAAATGCTCCAGCCTTTTTTTACTGCTCCACTTTTTTTTTTTCTGTAAATAAATGCTGAAATAAAGTGAATCTACTTGGCAAAATCACTTTTAAAACTATATACAACCTTATTTACACTGTTAAAAAGATATAACACAGCCATATTGCACAACTCGCAGTTTTCTGCATTATGACTGTAATAGTCGTAAAAAAATCCCTATTCATTAGTTTTTTTGAGCAATCACAAAGTAGGTTGTGCACAATTTTTTATTTTTATTTTAAAAAAGTTCTGCAATTTTCTTTTTTGTTTCTTTCTTGAACTATATTTTACGATTGTTTTTAGAATAGATAATATGCAACAACAAGAAAAAGGAACGACTTATAACTCAATCACGGCCCAGAATATAAAAAAAGAAAAAAAAACAAAGCTCACGTTTTTTTATGCCTCTGTCACTTGTCGTATCCTAAATCACTTTTACATCTTGTACTCCAGCTGACATGTTTTTAAAGAAAACTTAAATTGTGAAAAAGAAGACATGTAAGCATTATGGCAAAGAGTTAGTAGTGCGCCTGTACCATTAGTTTTATTTATTTCAGCAAATTTAAACAAGACATGTTTTGATTGCCATAACTTTTCTTTGTTTCCAATTATAGTACTGCTTCAATATACTTTGACTAGTCAAGTTACATTACAACCTTTTTATATTAATTGAACTGAGAGTGATTTGTGATGGTTGTGAATCTTTACTGTTTTGTATTAAATATGCAGAAATAAATTGAAGATTATAAATACGTAATAGATATAAAAAAGGGTTGTACATGCTATTATCAAGTTCAAGCCATATACAATAAAGTAATTCATTTATAAATTACTCCCTCATTCAGTAAAAATATTGGTTTGAGTAGGTTGTCCTTTATTATTATAATTTTTTCTGTTATATTCAGTTTATTGAAACCAAAGGAGCTTATTTGTTTTGTTGCTAAAGAATAATAGAACCAATGATTGTTTTAATCATTTACATGATTTAAATAATCCAATTTGCAAAAACAATACAAAAAAAAAAATATAATAAAAAAAACGCGTTTGCAAATGCTCTGAAATGACGTCGCTATAACTTACAAGTGTTTCAAAAAGTACAAAAAACTTCCGATTGTACTTCTTTTCCTTCTTCACATAATCCTGCTACGAAATTCTTACGGCTCATAATTACTTTTCACTATTCTAAACTCTTCTTAATAATTAAATTGTTATTATTTATCTTGTACCTTAATCCAGTTATTTGCCCCTTTCCACCAAAATTGCTTTTTTATCCTGAATTATAATTATACGTTGGTCGATTAACACATGGCTCCGTGAAAGTGTAAAAGTAAATAGTTATGATAAAGAAAAATATGCTTACTTTTGATTCTAGTGATTTATAGAAGAAACTTGAATAGCATGCTTTTACAATTACTTAACAAGATTTAGCTTTTTTTTAAAGTTAAATAATGAATGCTTATTAATATATATTGTGTCTAACGTATACCTATAGAGTATGAGCTACTCTTTGTTCAGCACTGTGCTTTATGAAATATTTAGTAGAAAAAAGTCTATATGGTAGGAAAAAAAAACATACAAGTTCAGTACTCATAATGAAAAATCTTATTTTGATTAGTATATTGGATATAAGGTTGTAAATTCCTGTAACAGCAACGTAAAACTGTAGAGATAATGGAAGGTGTCAAACAGCATATCATTTTGCAGTGCAACTTGTTAATACAGTGGGTCAAAAAACTGCACCAACGCAACTCAGTTCTTCTGAAATACAAGTATAGCTCTGTCAGTTTAACAGCAAACATTACGAAACTTGGAACAAAAAGAGTTACTACCGTTACTATTTATTGACAAAAGTTTCAAAGCCAGATGCGGAGTATTGATCTAAAGAACACTCAGCAAAAAGAGGAGGTCGGTTGGTGCAGTTTTTTGACTTTTATAATATTAGTGGATCCACCCTTCTCTGCTAAGACTGCTTGTATTCTGTCGGGCATACTGTCTATATATTTGATGCATTGTTCCTTAGTAAACGAATTCCATTCATTTTCGACTCTTTGCCACAGTTTATGGATGCTGGTCGCCCTATTATCATACATACTCAGCTTTAACTTCAAATGATACCATATACGTTCAATAGGATTAAGGTCTCGACTTTGTGTTGGCTAATTGTCAATGTAAATCATGCCACTATCCTTCATTAATTGTGTCGTAGACTTTCATCGATGTTTGGGATCATTATCGTGCTGAAATACCGACGTTTCCCAGTTCAGACCATAGTTCTCCATAGTGTCTTTTAGACTTGTACCAAGGATTTCTTGGTATAACTCCGAATTCATGGTACCATTATAGATCTGACATGCGTATCCAGGTCCTTCGCTGGTTATACAGCCCCATAACATGAGAACACCGCTTCCATGCTTCACAGTAACGTCGATATGGTGAGGCTGTAAACGATCACATTTTCTTTTACAGTAATACTTGCCACCATCAGAGCACCAAATGTTGATTTTCGTCTCACCAGAAAAGACGGCACGTCGCCAATCATGTACTGTCCAATATTGATGCTTTTTTGACCATGCTAATCGAGCCTTCTTGTGCTTTTCAGTCAATAATGGCTTCTTCTTTTTGATCTCAGCATAAATTTCAACTGAATGTAAGACATTAATTGCCGATTGATACGAAATAGGGTGTCCAAGCTCCTCCAACTTCATTTGCACATCCTTGGCAGCCTTCAAACAACCTGTGATCACTTGTCTCTTGATGTATCGACGTGTTGACTCTGCCACAATGCTCGGTATACCTCCTCTTTTACGTATTCTATCATGTATCCACTTATTTGCATACCTATTGACGGTATTTCTATGCACTCCAACTCGTTTCCCAATGACTGCAGGACCAGCACTGTTCTCTAATAATGCTTTGATACTGTTTTGAATATCGGATGGAAGCTTTTTGGGCATTTCTAATGATGGATGGATACTGACGATGTACAATGGGTTTGGGTAAAGCAGGAAAGAAAAAAAAAGAAAACAATTGCAAAAATCATTATTTTAAGGTCCCCAGTTTGACTAGATATAGGAAAGATTAGATTAAATCTGCCGGAATAGTCTCAGTCCGGACATATGATATCAAATACCTTTTCATTTTAAAAGTCAAAAAACTGCACCAACCGACCTCCTCTTTTTGCTGAGTGTTCTTTAGATCAATACTCCGCATCTGTCTTTGAAACTTTTGTCAATAAATAGTAACGGTAGTAACTCTTTTTGTTCCAAGTTTCGTAATGTTTGCTGTTAAACTGACAGAGCTATACTTGTATTTCAGAAGAACTGAGTTGCGTTGGTGCAGTTTTTTGACCCACTGTAGATACAAAACCCGAACCTCTGTTTAACGACTCTGAAAACGGTTCTTTTTTATTACTGCTTGAAAAGGTATAAAAATAGTTTCTTCTAAAAAGTTTTAAGCATAGTAACATATGAATAGAATTTATTTGGGTTATAAGCAAAGAGTGGTTGATATGAATGTAGCGATACATAAGAGAAGATTAAATTATATTTTGAATGAAGTTTTGATGGTAATTAGAAAAAAAGGAACGTGGAAAAAGAAGTTATTAAATCATAGACGTAGGCATAAAAGCATAAAAAAATAAAAGAAGATTGCATAAATGAAATGAAGAAAAAGGCATTAAAGATCGGAAAGCATACCATCATGTCTACCACCAACTTTGTCATCATAACGCATATATGGCCATATAACTTTAAACTTATTTTTGGTTGCTGAATATTGGAGTAACCCAACACATTCCAAGATGTCTGCCACATCTAACACAGCAAAATGCTTACGTTCAACATCTTTTTCAACCATTGGTATATTAAATTGATCAAGCTTGTGATTTTTCATCACATCTACAGCTGCAAGAAAGCGTACTTGATCACCATATGTATGCTGGAAGTATGTGTAAACTTCACCAACAAACCAACACTTTCTCAAACTAAAAAAAAAAAAGGTTAGTTGATGTTATATTTAATGTCCATATAAAATTACTTACCTTCGATATCGTCCAGCTTCGAACAAGACAAAGTTGTCAGCTGCTGTAGTCAATCTTTTTTTTTTGCGATATGACAGGGAAGAAATAACGATAGAATCGGTCCAAAGCCGTTCAGCAAACAAAATAGAATTAGTTCCAATATCGATTATGCTTTGATCACCATAAAGTCGCCTGTAATAGGATCGAAGTGCAACAACAAGATCTTGATCGCGCAGATCAGGGGTGATTACTCCATTTGATAACAAATATGCTTCATCAGCAGGATCCCATAATTGCGGAAACTGATCGTTGCCTGAAGAATGGGAAACAAACGATACAGGAGAGCTTTGATCTGCATTCACTTGATCGTTGTTAGCTAGAGACGTGGTAATTCCATATTGTTGTAGGTTGACGATGTTCAACAAAACGTTGGAGCTGTTAACTCCAGGCTTTGTGGTCGATTTAATCTTGTTTGCAAACTCTTTTATTGTTCTCTCCGTTGATCTACAGCTATAATTCTTTATGGGCCCCAGCTGTCTGGTCATGTGCCCAAGATGACCCAGATAATGGTTGTTGGCTGTGAAAACTTTGACTGACAAATTACCAACGTTGATTTGATCACGCAAGTATTTGTGCCATGTTTCCACATCACTATGTTAAATGATAAAATACTGTTAGTAAGTAAAATGTAATAACGAACTTCTGCTACTTTGTATTCACCTTTCCATTTTTTTCACATCCTCTTCCTTTAATGTTCGACGGAGTGCCAGATTACAGCCATTTATTAGACACATCAACGCTTTCTTTGCTTCGTATTCGACTAGGTAAGGCAAGATGATATTTGGTACGATCACGCAAAGAAAGTTCTGCCAATCTACAGCTCTGTAGCGACCAAAGGAAGCACGAAAGGAGCCTTCAAATATTTGGGGGACTTTGGAGGCACATACTTCCATCTGGCGCTGTACAATAGCCATACCATTGGTTCTTCGAAGTGGATTTTTTAGTCTGAAGCTGTATGATGAACCTGATTCAATGATGTACGATTCATTGAAACTGGCGTTAAGAATATTGAAAATAAGGTGTCCAATCCCTCTGCCAATCAAGTGCATCTCGTCAATTCCAAAAAATTCTACACCACAAAACGTCGAAAGAGAAGTGAGCAGCTCTGGTACTTGTCCCATTTGATGGCTCTGTGATGTATCGTAAGCAATCATAACTTTTTTTTTAAAAAAAAAAAAACTTACAGGATCACCATGTACTAGGCTTTCTTTTGATCGAATATTGCCGTTATGTAAAAAGTATCTCGCACCATCTGATACACCTCGAACATCACAAATACGACAACCATGGTATGCCATATGGCCAGCATGATTCATTAAGTCTGCAACACCAGGAATGTCACCCATAACACCCATCAAGTGAACCTTGCCTTTGTAAATTACATTGTTATCTTTTAATACTCGAAAACCATTGTTTCCAAGACTTCTGATTTCGTCAACAATTGGTCGCAGGAAAGACATAATATTATCAGGCTTAGAGGGACCAGGTATGATGGCCAGAGTAATCATACAGTTGTTGGAATAATTGTTCGAATGTTTTGCAATTTTATACGTTTTGCTTTGTATCTCTGCAGTCAGATACGATAGAGCTACGTACGATACCTCATTAAAAAGCGACAGCTTTCGCATATAACATATAAAACGCTAGGGGTCTGGAATTATTTCCATATATAGTAAGACCAAATTGCGTCAAGCATATGCATTCGAACAATTTTTCCAACTCAATGCATTCTATAATAATGATATCGTTGCCGCTTCTGACATCACAAATACAGCATTACAAAATGATGTAATTATGAAACAACGCTTTTGCTATTAATCGGTGCTTAAAATATATAAATAAGGCTGTGTTTTACGGTGTTTCCCTTCCATCTCGTACAGTCTATACGTCCTTATATCATGGTATATACTTTATCTCGTAGCAAGCAAGAAAGCATCCGGTCGCTGTTGAAAAAGGGTTTATCATACTCAGAAATTATGAAACGTGTTCCAGGAGTATCAAGGTCCACTTTGAGCAAGCACAAGGGCTTGTATACACCTGAACGTACTCGAGGTCATGCTGGTAAAAAGACTACTATAAGCTCAACGACAAAGAATTACCTGAAGAGAGAGCTTGTAAATGGTTCACTTAAGACTGCAAAGAGCATATGGCCATATTTAAACAGTATTGGTCACAAGATAGGCTATTTTGGTACAGTAAAAATGCTTCACAGTATGGGTTTCGATACCCAAATTAAGAAGAAAAAGCCTCTCCTCAAAAAATGTCACATGGAAGCTAGACTAAAGTGGGCTAAAGCTCACAAAGATTAGACAGAAGATGACTGGAGACGTATAGTGCTTTCTGATAAGACCAAGATTAATGTTTGGGGTTCAGATGGCTGTAAGTACTTTTGGAAACGACCTGGTGACAAATTGCAGCCTCATCATCTTGACCTTACAGTCAAAGGAGGAGCTGGCAGTGTGCTGCTTTGGGGTTGTATGACGTGGGATGGTCCTGGATATGGCTGCGCAATTGAAAATGGTACTATGAAAGCATCAGATTATGCTCATATCCTGTCAACTACACTGATGGACAGTCTGAAGTACTATGGTTACCAACAGGAATCTATTTATTTTCAACACGACAGTGATCCTAAGCACACATCAAAGCTTGCTCATGTTTGGTTTAAGGAAAATGGGTTAAAAGAAGAGCATACTTTCAGTTGGCCTGCTCAAAGTCCTGATTTGAATCCTATAGAGCATCTCTGGCACCATTTAAAGCTGAGGCTGAGCTTAGATGAAGATAGGGATAAAGGACTGCATGATCTCTGGTCTAGAATCGAGAAAGAATGTATTTCTTGTACCAAAGAGTAATGCCAAGCATATATCAAGAGTATGCCAGCTCGTTGTAGAGCAGTTATTAAAGCTAAAGGCGGTCATACACGGTATTAAATAAAAGATGATTCAATTGGAAAAATTGTTCGAATGCATATGCTTGACGCAATTTGGTCTTACTATATATGGAAATAATTCCAGACCCCTAGCGTTTTATATGTTATATGCGAAAGCTGTCGCTTTTTAATGAGGTATCGTACGTAGCTCTATCGTATCTGACTGCAGAGATACAAAGCAAAACGTATAAAATTGCAAAACATTCGAACAATTATTCCAACAACTGTATGATGGCGAGTATGCCTATAGAATAATGGTTAACATCTAAGGATTAGGCTTAATAACAATAGGCTTGCCTGTATGAAGGACTTATGTTCATCACTAAGCAATGAATGATTGTTAATGTGCTTCCTGTTTGAACTTTTGGTTGGAATCCATCAACAAACAAGACTATCCCAATGTCGCTATCATCCTGAAAAAGTTGCTGCTGATTGAAAAGAAAGTCTTGATACACCTTACCATCAAAGATGTCCCTGTACACTCCATCTTCATGTGTACAATCTTGTTCGGCACGGTACTTAAATAATTCTCTCTTGTCTTCATCAAGCATCATTTGTGCTAATGCAGCACCAACAGATACAACAGCCATTTGCTGAACAGCAACAAAAGAAGGGAAGGACTCATCATTCAAATCGACACCAGCTTGTCGAAGGGCAAGAGCTTGTTCATGCTTTCTATATCTTGGAAGCTGACAATTTTCATTAGTACAAAACAAGATATTTGCATCATCCTTTGGGTATAAGAAGCAGCCATTGGGACAAACATCAAAATGAGAAACAACTTGAAACCCATCATGACTACTGCATATCCATCTTGAAACTGTATCGGGACTAGGCATCATACCACCAAGCTCTGTTGGATTTATGTTAGAGGTAATGAGGAATTTTACATTGTTTATTAATCTACCATTGAGAGCATCGTCACTAATCTTGCTTAATAGCGTTTTGTTTATAGTATTCATCATATCTCTCTTGAACTGACGATTAACACCGTGCTGATCAGCCAATCGAGTAAGCTCAACAGCAGCCTTTTCGACCGCCGAGAGTTGCAAGCTGGATCCAGTGTACTCATAAACCACTGCATTATCTAGAGCGATGAAAGTGTGATATATTAGCAAAACGCAATAATGATAAACAATCACTAATTCCTAATTTTTTATTACCAGCAAGTGACGAAGCAACAGATCCAACGCTAACATTAGACATGCTTTCCATGCCAACATCTACATCAACGTCTACATCAACGTCTACATCAATATTTGTATCAGCATCGTTATCATAGTCATCATTTGAAGTAGTTTCTAAAGTAGAATTTTGCAGTGACAGTTCACCAGCTCTATGTTCTCGGATAAAATGTGACATACATCCACCACGTATCTGATGTAACTGCAACTTAGCAAAGGTAACACCAACAAAGCGTTTGCAAAGGTTACAAGGATAAGAAGTAGCTTGAGACATTGGAAAGTTAATTTTTTGACAAAGGTTAAAAAAAGAGATGAAGAGCAGACAATAGTAATTTAAAGGTATTTATACTTTTCAGTGTGTTATTGTTCAAGTCAAAATTAATAAGAGTACAAAGTATTTATTGTAGAAATCAGATGAAAATCATGGTTCCTCAGGATGCCTATCTGGCTATAGGTGGCTAAATCTACCGAATTAGTCAATGGTTCTGTATGGGGTAATGCTGATTATAGAGATGATCCGTACATCTAATGCATATCCATTGCCATTTTTGGAATGTAATAGGTAAAAGCAAAGAAAAATAACAAAAACAAAACGCGGGAATTAATATAGGGCGTAAACAAACATTGGCTCATACATTACAATGTGCATATGTAAATAGAAGATAGCCTTTAGTATAGAAAATATAATACTAAAACGCAGATACTTATAGAGAAATCAGAGGTTAATATAAAATTGTTGGTATCAGAGACAATTGTTATCTAGGCTAAAGTTAAGTATAAAGCTCATTTTTCTTTTATTTTGCTATGTTTATTTTTTTTTTAAATAAAAATCAATAATAAATCTGTTGATGTTTGTCACTTAAAACTAGTATGTATAATCTGATATAGTAATATATACATTTGCCAGTTCCTTAAATTCTTAACGTAAATACAGGTAATAAACAATACAATGTAGATCAATAACAAAGGTAACCTAAACATAATATAACATAGAAATAAATTAAAATTATTCATAATAAGTCGTTTAAAGTCAGTATAAAAACAATAAAAGAAATGGTATTAGAACATATAAACTTATCTTTTGAAAAAATTACATTCTGTAGTCTCGCTCATCTACTATGTAATGATTACAACTTTAAAAAGAACATGTCATAGTGTTTTACTTCTTTTAAAAGTATTATGTAAATGTTTTTTTTCCCACATTTTATTATAGCATAAAATATTTGCAAACGATGTTTGTTATGGGTATTTTACACGGAATGGTGATCTTTTTTATCAAGTATACTACAAACTAAAAAGGTAACTTCTCCTTAATACAAAAATTAATTAAAGATATCATATACAATGCTCCTGAATTGATCATCGTTACAATGAATACTTTTCTTCAATTAATAATCGAGTTTATAGAAGTGATATAGGCAACAGCAATCTCGCAAATTACTAAAAGAATATTTTTATTAGTTTTGTTAATATCAGTCTACATCTTTCATTTTTGAATATAATCGTAGCATTTTTCCCTTTTTTACTATGTGCCTTGCTGCAAAGATAATCAAAGAGTAACTAAACGCATTATTTACATTAAACAATATTATCAGTAGAAATGAAAATGTGCTAGTGGACACCACTTCTCTAGTTGAACAAACTATTAAGGAGCAAGTGCATAGATTTGCATCATGCCGTTTGATATTTAGTCGGCACTACATGGTACATATGTTAATAGATGAATGTGAAAAGTATATAAACTCTAGGCATTTATATAATCATTGTTTATTTTGGTTCTACCAAACTAATACTTTTCTACTTTTACATCTTTTTGCTATGCCTTACAACGTTGATCGAATTGTTAACGAAATCCGCAACTATAACAGAACGGTTAACGTTATGAGAAGTGAATTTGAAGCCTGGAAAAATGAGATTCAGCAACAAATGACCGAGTTGAAGCTGATGATAGAGCGAAACAATTTCATAAACTACCCTCTTCCACAAGGTAAAAAAAAAAAAAGGAAGTGAATCAGGATGTCTTTTACTTACAATACATTACATCAGCTATTTATCAGCAACAGCCTCCTCTATTCAATTCACCAGCACTCAAGAGCGGTCGTAGGGATATTCCACGATTTCCAACAAGCTTGGGTGATGGTCAACATAGCAACACAATATGTATAGAGGCGTTTATAAGAGAAACAATGGATCTTCTTGATAAGCCAGAGGATTCAAACGAAATACTCGATAATAAACGACTTTTAGCCAAAAAGTATCACTCGCAGCTAAACAGTTTTGCACAAGTTATTTGCATTGATTTAAGCAATAAACTTCTTGCGGATGCACACATCGACAAAAATAAGCTATCATGGAAGTACATTCCTGTTGCTTATAAAAATACGGCATATAAAGAGCTTGAAGAGTTCGCTTTACGAGCAAGTATCCCTTTAGGTCGATGTGTTAATAGCTGGGGAGCTCAAGTTTTGCTAGCAAAGTCATACGGCAATTACCACAACAAAAAGGTACTCTTTTTCTACAAAAACGTCCATTTGATTAACCATTATATCCATATTAGTTAAAACAATAAACTATCGAACACTACAAGTAGCTCAATGGAGACAAACACCCACTTAGCAGAACAAACAAATGATACACATCCTGAGGAAAATTTTGATTTTGAATTACTTCCTGACTTGGATTCCCCTCACGAATTAGAAGAAGGAAATGGCAATGAAATTAACATGTATGTTTAATTTTAAAAACAAAAATATTCTATGATCATAACGATTAATTTTTATTGATTTAGTGCAACTTCCTTGTCTTCTGCTGTCTCCCTTCTCCCTCCCTCTCCTCGTTCTTCTCGTACCCGTTCTGGTACTCGTACTGCTGCTCGTCGTTCAACTAAAAAGAGAAGAATATAATTGCTTTCGTTTTCTCTTTCTTTTTTTGTTTTATCTTATGTTAAATAAAGTACACTATTATTTGCTAGATGTCTGTTAGGATTGTCTCGTCATGACTAAATCTTCAGGATGGTAATGCTAACTATTTTTTTTTATTCTTTTTTTATATGCCTTAGCTTATTCTTCAATGTCATTGGTCCTATGACGTTAATTCAACGAAATAAACTTGCATGGATTTTAAAGTATCTTTTTTTTAAAAAGTATTTTGTTCTTTTAGTTTTTTTATTATTATTATTATTTATAACTATCATTACTTTACTTTGTTGACAGTTTCTGATACTTCTAGCTATTGTTGATATGCATCGTACTTTGAAATCAAAATAGTTAAAGCTTAATCAACTCAAAAAGTTAATCTTTACAAAAGAGAGAAAACAATCCTTTATTTTATTGCATGGTATAAAGTTGTTGGATGCTGTACATCTTTTAACTATCTCTTTTTTTCTTTTGCTTATAGTAAACCTTAGCTTTCTTTACATCAAGTATCATGTTTACTTTATTTAAACAAGATGTTTTTAACTAATGGTTCACCAATTAAAGAAAGTTCGTTTATGATTAGATTTCAACATGTAACAACCCTTACCTTTTTTTTTTTTTTTTTTTTTTTTACATGTATAGTTTCTTGCATTTTTTTCTTATCTTTGCCATCTTACTTACTCTATCTGTAGTATACAATTTAAGTATATAGTCAACACCATACCATGCTGTAGACCAGTTTGTCGCAACTATACATAGTTATTCATCCACTGCTTTTGTGTACTGTACTTGATGTGTTGTTTCATAATGCATTTGCTGTTGATATTAGGTAAGATTATAGTGCATACACTTTAGATAAATTGAGCCTTAGCTAACAGCGTATTGTATAGATCATATGTTTAAACAGGATGAAAGGTATAATTTATTTGTTTATTATTTTTCTCTTGACTAATGGTTTTTATTCATTAGATATTAGTACTCTCTTTTATTTTGCAATGAAAAAAGCGTATGAAGTGACCGTAATGATACCAATGATAACAACAATGATGATAGAGCATTATTGAACCTAATACAGTACACGAGCATGCACTTGAGGAAAGACAGTAGTGATTGTATAAGGCAATGGATATTTATTATCAAATTATATAAAAAAAAATCAATCCTGGTACATAATAATGAAATTTCAAGAATTTAAATATTAATCATCTTGTTGAATGTAGATTGTAATGAAGATTGTCAAATGTAAAGTAGATTGTGATAAAGGCTGTCAAATGTAATTAAATCTACTAAATGAGCTGCACTGGATATTATCATCGAGGACAGGTAAGCAATGGCTTATGAATGTATTGGATTTGTTCATCCTTTATTATTTTATTGTATTTTTTTTTTTATTCTTTTTTTTTTATTTTGGTGTAAATCAAATGAAAAATGTACACTATTAAATACATAATTAAATAAATAAAGCACTGTATTATTAAATCATTTAAACCTGTCCATTTATACTACCCTATGCAACGATAAACCTACCCATTAATACTACCCTATGCAACGATAAGCCTACCCATTTTACTGGATATATACGCCAAAAGAGACCACCTAGTACGTTCGATTTCAAACTCCTCGGCCTTAATTCCTCTCCATGAAGTCAAATATTTCGCTAAATTCAACCAAAAGAGCGAAGTAGCTCCCACTAAAAAAATTGCTAAGGTGAGCAGAATGCGGTGTTTTTTTGCGCCGTAGTGCCTCTTTAGGACCCTGAACTTCCTCCTTCATTTCAGTCTCAGCACGACCACCACTCAGGGTCAAATAACCTTCCGGTCCATACCCTAGTCTATTCCGGTCATCTTCTCCCGGACCCATCGGTGTTTCATTTGGAAAGCAGAGACGGTCCTGACCAACATAGCACATATCAATATCAAGTAGCCCGGCTAGCTCAATCGGTAGAGCGTGAGACTCTTAATCTCAAGGTTGGGGGTTCGACCCCCCCGTCGGGCTGAAACATGGAATCTACATGTCTTCGAGCAATTTTTTGTTTGTCGTGCTTGTTCTTGTGTCATGTTGTCACAAAAATATTGTAACACAATGCAGCAAACTTTGGCAGTGTAAGGATGCAGATTATAATGTGACAAAGAAGTCAAAAAATGAGAAAGGTCAAAAAAATGAAAAAAGTCAAAAAGAGAAAAAAAAAAAAAATTAATATAAATATCCCAACTATTTAGATGAAGAAAAAGGACAGTACAGTTCTACTCACATTTTTTTTTATATTTTATTCAATAAACAGGAAACCTTCTCATAAAAAGTTCCTGATCCCTTTATTTTTTTTTTATCTTTACCTTTATTTGATCTTAATTAAAAGATCTGGTGGTCACTACAGTACCTTACTTTAAAAATTTCAAGAAAAACTTCTCTAAAACACTCAAACTAAACCAACCATACTACAAAATAACAGCACAAAAATTAAAAGGTGCATTAAAATCAAGGCATGCTGTAGCACAAATGATGAAATTTTAGATCAAGAGAACAATGCTGATCACAAGAATAATTTTGATGTCCAGCGACATTGATGTCGTTCGACATAGATGTCAAACAACACAAACAATAAGCCACGCCAATTTTTATATAAATAAGATGAATATTTTGAAACAAAATAACATGATCCAATTCAATAAATCAAATCTTCTTACGCTTAAAAAGCAATCTTTTCTTATTGGATCACAATAACCTTTCCTTTTCTTTTTATTTTTACTTATTCTTTCTGATCTGATACCCGAGTTATCGCAAATCAAGAAAGATCCCTTTTATTTTTATCGTTTATCAAACAATCTTATTCTTAACCTTATTGATCTAAAAAGATCTGGTGGTCACTACTCAAAGACAATTTACTCTAAAGAACTGTTAAACGTTCAATCATGTTACCTAAACTCAAGTCATTCAAGACTTCAAACCTCAATTTAAACAAATCTACATCACTTTAACACAAGCCAAGTCCCAAGTACTAACAAGTTACAGTGTTATTTTGTAGTGAAAGATATACTGTAGCACAACGAACGAAGAAAATTCAATTCTTGGTGTCACGAATCTTGCCTGAATTCATACAGCAATGCAAACGCATACAACTCTATGTATTAATATAACTCTATGAATTCATACAAAAACTTTTATCAAAACATCACCAAAAACAACACATAATCAGAAAAACCAAAAAAATATATAAATAGCCCAATATTTCTTATTCTTCTTCTAACTTCACTTACTTATACTTATTTTTGCTTATACTTGTGGAATAGGCGTGTTATTTCTCTCGATTAATAAAAGTAATAAAATAAGTCGAAAAATCGATGAGTCTCTTGAACCTCTTTATTGAGTAAGGACGAGAGGGAGAGCCCATTCAATACAAACTACGTCTTAGAATATAATAATGTGATTTAGGGTCCGAGGTAGTACGGTATAAATTGTGTGGGCTGTTTATCGTATATAGCACTTTGGGCTATATATGATATACAGTCAAATTATTAGTTGAAGAATCTTTTGAGTGATCTCACACGACATTAAGAAAATTATTAAGGTAAATACGACATACTTACTTTTGATTATTTCAATAAATATCATTCAAAGTAAATCTCTTTTATTTTTCTTTTATTTTACTTAACATCAAGAACAAGAAGTCCCTTGAAGTATATACACTTCATTGTAAATCCTTTTTATTTTACTTTTATTTTATCTTTTTATTTCACTTTACTCAAAATAGTTTGATCTACTTCAAAAGATCTGGTGGTCACTTAACGCAAGAAACTCACACTCAAATCATTACTCTTTTTGGAATCAAATCCTACATAAACCTTTGATCTTATATCAAGACTTATTCAATACAAACCTATTTAACACTCTAAAAACCTTACAAACTCCAATCTCACAATACAGTCAAGTTTTTTTAGTACCACGCCAGTTAGAAAATGAACTTTTGCGTAACAACCTATTTGAAAACGGAGTATCAACTCTTTTGCTTGAAAACCAAAAACATATTGTGAGAATGGTCTCTTTTTGGACGAAGTACGAAACAACTCCGACATGGATTGTTAAAATAACTTAAGTTATTTTAACAACCATTGTCAAAGAAATAACAATAGCCGCAAAAATAAAAAAAAAAGGTCAAAAAAAAAGAAAAAAAAAATTATCATATATACAGTAGGTCAAAAAAATGCTGCAAGGAATCCATTTTTCTTGGTTTTTGTAGCGCACATCCTGTTACAATGGCACAAACTGCCTCTGTTCCCACACAGTAAATTTCCTACATGTTGTGAAAAGTTTGAAAGAGTTTAAGCCCTATTGGATAAGTATTGAAGGAAGTAAGAAGCGCGCAATTTGAAAATTAGAAAAAATGAAAATTTTCACAGAACAAACTTATTTATTAATATTTAGTTGGTCCTCCTTTTCCATTAATAATCTCTTGAGTTCTTTCCGAAATGTTATCTACATGCCTTTGACAAAGTTATTTATTGAAGTCAATTCATATTTCATCAACTCGTTCCCAAAACACATTCATGTTCTTTGCTCTATATTCGTAATAGTTGAATTTCAACTTCAATTGATGTCCTACGTGCTCGATTGAATTTAAGTCGGGGATCTAAGCTGGCCAATAGTTAACATAGCTCTCTTGGTGACTACATAACTAGGCTATTGTAGATTATGCCTTGTGCTTTGTGTTATTATCATGCTAAAACTAAATATTGGACCAGTCGAAATTGTAGTACTTCATAGTATCACGAAGCGTAGTGTTCAAAATATGCTGGTAAACACCCGAGTTCAAGTTTCCATCGTAAATTTAGCAAGCATATCCTGGTCCTTCAGAGATTATACAACCCCAGGGCATCATTTTGCTAGCTCCGTGATTGATTGCAAAATCCAGGTCATGATGTTGAAGAAGGTCACTTGGCCGTTTCCAATAGTGATCAGCATCATCAAAGCCCTATACGCTGAGCTTGGTCTCATTAAAGTACACTGTTTGCTGTCAGTCACTCATTGCCTAATCCTGATGCTCCTTGAGCCGTTCTAACTGATGCTACGTATGCGTTTTTGTCTGAAATGGCTTCTTTTTTTCTATCAGAAAATGGAACTCCATTGATTTCAGTACGTTAATTTCTGACTGGTATGAGATATCGTAGCCAAATCCAACTGGCTCCCGGTATACCTCTTTGGAAGCCTTTAGAACCCTTTGCATGGCTTTTCTTTTGATTAACCACTTCGTCACTTTGGAGACTACTGCAGGTCTATCACCTGAGCTCACTGTCCTACTTGAAAACAACGTTATAAAGTATCTACTAACAGTTGATTCATGTAATCCAGTCTCCTTAGCAATATCATATTTTGATGTGGATCCGGTTAATGTCTGTTTGAGATCGTTTGCTTTCTCCTCTGACAGTCATTTATGCATGCAATTGACGAGAAGGTAAAAAAGAGAAATGATTTAAACAAGGGAATATAAAATTTAAAATAAAAGAATTGTAAGCACTCTTAAATGCAGATAGCATTCTAATCACGTCAAAAGTGAGAAAAGTTGTGATGGCAACCGGTTGGGTCGTATTAAAATTCCTTATTTCAAACATGTGTAAGCAAGTAAAAAATACAGGATGTTTAAAATGCTACCTTTAGCAGTATCAAATTCCACCAATAACCATTGTCCATATCCGAAAATTGACGAATAAATGCCATTTCTATTGTGGCACAGACAGTCAAAGTTTGAGATAGTTTGGTGCAGTATTCATGGACAAGCATCTGTAAAACATGAATTTTGCAATTCCTTGCAGCATTTTTTTGACCTACTGTATATCCCATCTTTTTATGAAGAAATTGTCAGTTAGTTTAAATAAATCATATATTTCTACTCAATAATTAACAAACTTTAACAAGAAAGTCCCTGTTTACCTAAACTTTTTACTCTAACTTTTATCAAGAAACATCGTATTGATCTTATACATAAGATCTGGTGGTCACTACTTATCAGGCATCTGCTTAAATTCCATACAAAACAACAACTTACAAGTACAATAAGCCAACCTTTAAAATAACAATATAAATACCCTTATATCTTATCCCTATTTTGACTTCACTTCACTTTACTTCTGAATTTTATATTCTTTTTATATTTTCTTTATTTTATAAAACAATAAATCCATCAAGTGTTCAATTGAAACCCTTTGGTCTGTGTTCTATTTTAAAATACTGAAGTCCCTTGAAGTCAATAATCTTCATTGTAAACCTATTCCTAAACTTCAAGAGTTTAACCTATTCTAACAAGTTTGATCTACTATTAACAAGATCTGGTGGTCACTATCGACAAAACGTACATACTTAAAAACCTAAACCCGCAAACAAGCATTAGCATTAAAGAAAATTACAGTAGTATGTTTGGTTTGGGCTGTGTGTTTTAGAGAAGTTTTTCTTGAAATTTTTAGAGTAAGGTACTGTAGTGACCACCAGATCTTTTAATTAAAATCAAATAAAGGTAAAGATAAAAAAAAATAAAGGGATCAGGAACTTTTTATGAGAAGGTTTCCTGTTTATTGAATAAAATATAAAAAAAAATGTGAGTAGAACTGTACTGTCCTTTTTCTTCATCTAAATAGTTGGGATATTTATATTAATTTTTTTTTTTTTCTCTTTTTGACTTTTTTCATTTTTTTGACTTCTTTCATTTTCTTGACTTTTTTCATTTTTTTCATTTTTTTGACCTTTCTCATTTTTTTTTGACTTTTTTCATTTTTTGACTTTGTCACAATAGTTATATTTTGTGAGTCATGATGAAAGTTCATTATTGTCTACTTCATGAGTCATCTTCAGTAACTCGTCCAAAAGTCTTGATAAAGAACGAATTGTAACCTTGCCAAAAAATAGAAAACAAAAGACATGACAATGTAATGATTTGGTTTATAGTAGTTTCTCTGTTTGGGAGTGTCGAGTTAAGGTTTAAATAAACAGATTTGGGTGTAATTGATATAAGAGTTGCTTTTATATGAGTCAGATTTGGCTTGATTCGCTTGTTATAGTGACCACCAGATCTTATAAAGTAGATCAGACTGTTTTGATAAAGGTAAAATAAAAAAAAAAAGATAAATAAAAGGGGGTTTTACAATGAAGTATGATAGCTTCAAGGGACTTCTTGTTCTTGATGTTAAATAAAATAAGAGATAATTTGCCTCTTTAAAAGAATATTTATTTGATAAAAAGAAAAAGTAAAATAAGAAGTGAAGTAAGTAAGAAGTTAATAAGAAGTCAAGTATTTTTGTGATTATTATTTGGAGTTATTTATATGTTTTTGGATTTTTATGCTTTTGTTCTGTTTTTGGTATTTTGGGTGGTTGTTATAAGATAAGAGGCGGTTGTTGTATAGTGTAAGGTGGTCGTTGCAAACTGTAAGGCGTTCGTTATAAACTGCAACGATTTAAATTCCGCCGTTTTGTTCTTGCGTGTTACAACAAAATTGCAAGGTTCTTCGCTACAATGCGGATGAGAAAAAAAAATTGATTTCTGCCAGACTCGAACTGGCGACCGCCTGTGTGTTAGACAGGCGTGATAACCAACTACACCAAGAAACCACTTTGCTTTTGATAGATGACTGGTAAGTCTGGTTAATAAATTCAACTCGGTTCGGAGCACTGCACCCAAACCCTATATTCTAAATTATTATACATCGGGTATTTTAACAGTGGAACATCGTGTAAAATAATACGAAATTGAATTTTCAGAATAGAGATGTAATTTTTGTACCAAAAAAAAAGCTAGAAAAAAGTATATACTATATC